>NW_021637618.1:0-58038 GCF_004799145.2 Neltuma alba | reverse complement strand
ACCTAAGCTAGACTAAATGCCATGCAATGCAATGAAATAGGGTTTTGGGTTTTAAGACTTAAATGAATGGTGCCTAAACTAAATCCAATGAAAACAAACCTAAGATACTATATTTTTGGTGTTTTAAGATAATAATGATGGAATGGAAATGAATGATAGGAAATCTCTTGAAAACGGTTTGATGGCAATCATAGTTCACTTAAAATATTGGGAGTTTCACAAATCATTAGGTTTTCTTAATAAGAACCTCATAACTCAATGAGTCCAAAGCTTTCATTAATGAACTCATTAATGAAAGCTTTGTTTAGCTTCCCTAATGTGTAAATTGGAATGATCATGTAATTGGCTTAATGTAACACACAATCAACTCAGTACCCAAACACAAACCATGCAAGATAGGAGAGAATATAAGAGTTACATAAGCATATATGCAACCACATATATTTAAGCACAAAGTTCAACATCAATCAATCCAAATTACAAATGTAATCATAACCAATAATTGCAGTATCAGTCCCAAGTTCCTAACTAAGAAATTACAACTCCTAGACCTAGAAAGCCATAAATCATAGCTAAAAATTGAAGATTAAAACTAAAACTCCCCTTTGAAGCTTAGGAACTCATGCTACTCCCACCATCTTCAAGAGTTGATAAACCCTAACCCTCCATAGCTTCAAGAAAAACTCCAACCAAAGTGAATCTATCAAACCATGGCAGCTGGGAGTGGAAGGAAATGAGATGGAGTGAAGAAAAGATGAAGGAAATGGATGGGGAAGAAGATGGAGGTGGAGAGGCAAGAGGATGGGAGAATAGAGGTGTTGGAGATGATTTGGGGGTCCATCTGGGTCGGATCATATGAGTAGAAGGTCCATTTTTGCGTTCTGGATCCGAATCTGACGTTACTGATACGAAGAGGTTCGCCGCGGCGAACTCAAAAGTTGGCCGCGGCGAACTATTCCAGAGAGGTATTCTAATGAGATTTTGAAAGTTGGCCCCGGCGAACTATTCCAGAATAGCCACTGATGCACATTTTTAGACTTTTTGCCACAGCACAGCATTTTCTTGGAAACTCTCATGTTGTGTAATGCTTTGGTCTTCAATCTTGGCTCTAATTCTCAAGTGTCCTACAATAAAAAGCAACAATTTGAAGTATCAATTGTCCTAGAAATCAATTGAATATAATTAATAACCAATGATGAAGCCTTGTCGTTAGGGGCTCTCAAAAATACTAGAATTAAGCTTGGAAGTGCAGTGGCTCAACCCTAGGTCATTCTTCTCAAGGAGGCTTGTTGTTCAAGAGTTTTGTCAATTAAATGCCTTCACAAATTATTAACAGTGGAAGTGATCTAGTTATTTATATTGATTTTCTGGCTTTGCAAATGTAGAATGTAAATGTTTGTATCTTTTGGTTTATCTAAGTGAGAAATTGTGAAGTGAATGAGTGATAGAATATCAGATATGAGTGAAGTGTTCTCCTGGAAATGTGCTCTACCTTCCTAGTCCACTTATAACAACCAAATCAAGACTTGGCCAACAACTCGCTGGGCTTCCTCACTGTCAAGACTACAACTCGTATGAATCAACAACAAGGCTAGAATCGTTTGGTTTAGAAAAAATAAAATGATAAATCAATCCTCCTGTGACAATCACAACCGTGTATTGTCTTAAAAATATGTTGAATTGATTATGAGAACTGAAACAACTTGTCCAGAAACCACAATGCAATACGACTAAGGAATCAGAAGGAACAATCTCAACTTGATCTTGTAAATGAAATATCATTCTACTAATCCTAATCAGATTCAACAACTCCAGTGAAGAAGTAAATCAAAATCAAATCCTGAACTACAACTTGAATTGAACAACTCGCTCAATCAATCTATAGATTCAGACTAGAGCTAAGAATCTAGAATAAACTCCCTTTAATCGAATCAGGGACTCAGGCTTTGCTTCATTTCCAGGAAGAACACGGACGCTTAGCTGCTCATAGCTGTAAGGAGAACTACACTGAGACGCTCCAAAATCACCATGGCAAAACCTTCACGGAAGAAGAGGAGATGATGGTGAGATGCGGATGAGATGGAGAGAGAGTGTATGGGAGAAGAATGGTAATCTCCTCCGAATCTCCTTCTTTCCATTTTGTAACTAACTCCCTTCATCTGGCTAGGATCCGCGCCTTTTAGGATAGAGCTCCATGATCCGGGTCATCCAATTTCCTCCTCCCGCGTTGTTCGATCGTTTCTGGTTCAAATTGCTGATATGCGTCATCCGCCGCGGCGCCTCCATCAATCCGCCGCGGCGGATTACCAATACGGTGTCGTTTGGATTATTGAATCTGAGCTACATGTAAATGCCAATCCGCCGTGGCGCCTCCTTCTATCCGCCGCGGCGCCTTTTACCGAGAGTCCCCTTGGAAATCCGCCGTGGCGCCTTCCTAAATCCGCTGTGGCGCCTCAGACAGAATTGAAACTCCCTGAAATTCACACCAAAGCAAGGATCAAAAGTACACACATATAAAATCATATAAAAATATGTAAAAACACATGCAAAACCTCACAATTCCTCTCACCAATTCTTATGCACAATGGAAGCTAATTATGCACAAAGTATGCAAATATCGATGGCAAAAGCATGAGTTTAGGGCTAGAAATGTATGCAAATAATGAGACTTATCAACTCCCCCACACTTAGCTTTTTGCACTCCTGGGCAAATCAAGTCTAAACATAATGTGAAAGAGAAGGATGAGAGAAAGGAATAAGCAAGCTCAAAAGTTCAGGTTACAACTACAGCCAATAATGATTCTTCAACCAACATCCATCCATGGAACATTCTAGTGCAAAGAAATCAAGCAATGATATGTAATTTTAATCTAAGTGAATAAGATATAGAAGACCACACAAGGGAATTAGTATATCACTCAACTCACGAATGTTTAAGGTTCTTTCACTCAATTCACTTGTTCAAATGCTCTACCATATGCTTGTAATAGCTCTACCTCTCCACCACCTAAATACATAAGTGCTCAAGAATCAAGAGGACTTTTGTGGCTTGTAATGTAAAGGATGGAAAGAAATGCACAAGGATGCATATGAGGATGGAGATAATATGTGAATCAATGTGTAGAATTCAATAGCATTAGTAATGTTCAATTTAAGGGTTGATTCCTTGATCTTGAATTCTTAAGCTATACAGGTGCTTTTATTCCCACTTTCTTTTCCTTTCCTTGCTTTTTCATGTATTTTCAACTTTCCTATTTTCTTTCTTTTTCATTCGCATGTTCTTCTTTTCTTTTTTTTTTTTTTTTCACCCAGCTCAAGTATGCATCTCCTCATATCAATCCATCAATTGAATCCATCAAAATGCTAGTGAATTCTAGAAGGAATTAATGAAATGAAATATGCATTCTTGTAGGAAAGAGATTTTATAAATGAGAGTGAAATGAATGGAAAAATTCAGCTAAAAGGCTCAAATGGGTAACAAGGGATAAATCATGTAGGGGTTGGCCATTTGGTCTAAGTAGCTAATATGAATGAATGCCTCAATCATGTTCAAGAGTACTAATGTTGCATGTGGTCTTGATTAAGAACTAAGACAAGTTCTAGAGAACATAAGAAATAAGTGAATGCACACACCAGAAATGAATATAAAGGCTCAAAGAATCCTTCCAACTAGGCTTTGTCTTCCATATTCATTCACTTCAGCTAAAGAACACATCATGCTTAATCTCTAAGTATTGGAAAATTTCACTTCATGATATCAATTTCCAAATCAAATTAATCATAGATGCAACATTAAACCCTTGAAACAAGCTTAAACCTTCAAAAAGTTTTTGAAAAACTGAGGATTTTACAAAAGACGCAAAACACACAAAACACAGCATTCACTCCCCCACACTTGATCCTTGCATTGCCCTCAATGCAAATCTGAACAAAAGATAAGCAAGGAAAGGTGGTAAAGGAAAGAGTGTTTTTTTTTTTTTTTTGGAAAAGGGAGTTTCAACAAAACAGGACACAGCAGCAACCACATTCTTCCCCCACACTTACCTCTTGCATTGTCCTTAATGCAAGTAGACTAAAGATGTAAGCCATGTAGATCAAATATATAGCAAGAGGCAGGAAATGGGATTACCAAAACAGAGGGAGATTATTCTGAACAATTAACTACTATTTTTTTCTACTGGGTTAGCCCCCTCCCCCACACTTATTCTAAACAAACAGCCCAAGATATGATTTCACAAGCAACTCAAAAAGATAAAGGGAGGAAAGGGACAACCGTATAGTTTAAAGCGCTTCAGGCTCTTGAATGAGAAGGTAGCATCTCTAATGATGAACATATGAGTTTCCAAGATATTTTTCAGCTCCAGTACCTTAGGTGGTGGTTTTGGGTCAATAGGAAGAGGTCTCACAATGTACGGTTCCTTAAGAGATAGGGTCTTCTCTTCCTCTTCAATTTCTTGGATTGTTGGCATGACATGCTGCGGCTTTTTCTTTAACTCTTAAGTCTTAAGTCTATTCTTTTCCTTGTCTTAAACCCAAATAGCTTGATCCTTCTTGGTTGCTTAGGAATTTCTTCCTTAGCTACTTCAGTCTCAGGCTTATCACAATTAGTAGCAGTACTTAAAGTACTATGACTACCCCCATTGTCAATTTGTGATGTAACATGTGTATCACTTCCTGGGTGTATTTCAATTCCAAAATCTTCACAAAAGCTATCACAGCATTGCAGTGATGGAGTATCAAAGTCTCTACTTTGAGGTGCTGGACTACTCATTTCTTGTCCTAAAGTATCTTCAGATTCTTGAGAGGATGCCTCACTTTCTGATTCAACAGTAGCTTGAATTTCTTGCTCATCATCCAAATATTGAGCTTTAAACCATGGTTCACCCTCTTCACCATTTGATTTCTCCCAAAATATATGCATTATGAGTCTGTTTGACAATTCAACAATTTCATTCAGCTCTTCTAATTTCTCTTTTAATTTCCCACACTTCATAGCATCATTGAGTAGTCTTTCATGTCTCTCCTCTAATTGATTACTTGCTTCCCTCAAAGCATATATGCGATCACCATGGTTTTGAATTGAAAGAAGAGATTCAATTCCACTGGTGTGAAGCTCACAATTTGGTTCTGGAGGTTGTTGGGGGGCTATGGTAAGAGAAGATTCTTTAGGAGCTTGAAACTTAACTTTTTCTACTACCTTAGCTTGTGTGGATGCATTAGAGGTAGCCTTTGAGCATGGAGTCATGTTGTTTCCACCATATGTAGCAGCCTCAAAGTTGGCTTGACTCCTAGAAGGAGCATTCTCCAAATTAACCGGGGAGTAGTCTTCATATCTTGCTGACTTGTCATTTCCATAAGGCACTTTAGATGATAATCCATCTGTATTAGCATCTACTCTAGCAGCAATAGCTTCCAACCTTTCAAATAATTGGGCCACTGTATCTTTCTTCGATGACTTAATATCCTGCCACTGAGCTTGAATAGGGGTTTGATGAAATTCCTCCCTCCATGTAGAATTTTGATGACTTGACTCACAGTAGGGCTGATTCATCCAATCAGGATTTCCATGAGGATTCTTACTAGAGCAATTCCATCTATTATGCCAGGGTGAATTGCAATAGCAACACAATGGTGTTTGAGATGTTGGGTACAAATTTCCATGTTGTAGATGAGAATAGCTCGGTGCACACCCATATCCCTCTTGAGAATTCCTATACATTGGGGCATAATATGGGAAATCATCATTAGGTCTAGAATAATAGGAATCAAATCTTTCATCCTTCCAACAGTAATCCATGACTCAATTAAACAAAGCACTAAAACCAATCAAAACAAACAAAACCAATCAAGAAAACATGAGAAAGACTCAGGCGCCGCGGCCTTTAGCTTGAGGCGCCGCGGCCTCTGAGACAGAGAGCTATAAAACGCAGAATGGCAATGTGCTGCGGCTGATTGTGAAATGTGCCGCAGCGCTTTGGACAGAAAGCTCGAAAACCAGTAGAAAACACTCTGAATCACATGCAGAAATACAAGAACACTAAAATACAAAGATTAAACCATGATCCAGCTGAATTTTTGGGACAAGAATACTCACATATCAAAGCTATGAGACCACAAAATGTAATCACAAGAATCAAAAACAGGACAGTCTATAGGCTAGAATTCAAGCAACAAAACACTGTAAAACAAATTAAACTGACACTTAACCAACTAAAACCTTGAGCAACCGTGCCTCCCCGGCAACGGCGCCATTTGATGAAGCCTTGTCGTTAGGGGCTCTCAAAAATACTAGAATTAAGCTTGGAAGTGCAGTGGCTCAACCCTAGGTCATTCTTCTCAAGGAGGCTTGTTGTTCAAGAGTTTTGTCAATTAAATGCCTTCACAAATTATTAACAGTGGAAGTGATCTAGTTATTTATATTGATTTTCTGGCTTTGCAAATGTAGAATGTAAATGTTTGTATCTTTTGGTTTATCTAAGTGAGAAATTGTGAAGTGAATGAGTGATAGAATATCAGATATGAGTGAAGTGTTCTCCTGGAAATGTGCTCTACCTTCCTAGTCCACTTATAACAACCAAATCAAGACTTGGCCAACAACTCGCTGGGCTTCCTCACTGTCAAGACTACAACTCGTATGAATCAACAACAAGGCTAGAATCGTTTGGTTTAGAAAAAATAAAATGATAAATCAATCCTCCTGTGACAATCACAACCGTGTATTGTCTTAAAAATATGTTGAATTGATTATGAGAACTGAAACAACTTGTCCAGAAACCACAATGCAATACGACTAAGGAATCAGAAGGAACAATCTCAACTTGATCTTGTAAATGAAATATCATTCTACTAATCCTAATCAGATTCAACAACTCCAGTGAAGAAGTAAATCAAAATCAAATCCTGAACTACAACTTGAATTGAACAACTCGCTCAATCAATCTATAGATTCAGACTAGAGCTAAGAATCTAGAATAAACTCCCTTTAATCGAATCAGGGACTCAGGCTTTGCTTCATTTCCAGGAAGAACACGGACGCTTAGCTGCTCATAGCTGTAAGGAGAACTACACTGAGACGCTCCAAAATCACCATGGCAAAACCTTCACGGAAGAAGAGGAGATGATGGTGAGATGCGGATGAGATGGAGAGAGAGTGTATGGGAGAAGAATGGTAATCTCCTCCGAATCTCCTTCTTTCCATTTTGTAACTAACTCCCTTCATCTGGCTAGGATCCGCGCCTTTTAGGATGGAGCTCCATGATCCGGGTCATCCAATTTCCTCCTCCCGCGTTGTTCGATCGTTTCTGGTTCAAATTGCTGATATGCGTCATCCGCCGCGGCGCCTCCGTCAATCCGCCGCGGCTGATTACCAATACGGTGTCGTTTGGATTATTGAATCTGAGCTACATGTAAATGCCAATCCGCCGTGGCGTCTCCTTCTATCCGCCGCGGCGCCTTTTACCGAGAGTCCCCTTGGAAATCCGCCGTGGTGCCTTCCTAAATCCGCTGTGGCGCCTCAGACAGAATTGAAACTCCCTGAAATTCACACCAAAGCAAGGATCAAAAGTACACACATATAAAATCATATAAAAATATGTAAAAACACATGCAAAACCTCACAATTCCTCTTACCAACTCTTATGCACAATGGAAGCTAATTATGCACAAAGTATGCAAATATCGATGGCAAAAGCATGAGTTTAGGGCTAGAAATGTATGCAAATAATGAGACTTATCAACCAATTATGACAATTTTACCCTAAAAAAGACACTAACTCAAAGTAAGGACTCTTAATCTAAATTAAGTACAATTATCATTAAAAGGAGCCAAAATCTATGATAAATACCCTTAAAATGATATGAAATAACATAGAATAATTGGGCTAAATCAAATCCCCCACACTTAAACCTTTGTACTCCTGGACAAAGGCAATACAAAACTAAAGCAAGAGAATAGTATTGATACAAATGGGAACCCCTATGAATTCAAAGTAAGAAAGCAGTAGTGCCATTAATCCAACTCTTCAAATAAGCATCCATAGTGATCTAGGTTAATGAGAAGGGATTAAAGTAGAGTACAATCAATGCAATGGGAATGAGCAAAAGAGAAAACACTCAAGATATAAATTGTTTCACCCTACTCACCAAGTTGGGGTAATTTTCTCTCAAATCCACTTAATCAACCACTTTGCCATAAGCTTGTTAAAATCCTAACTCTCCACTTTTAATGCACAAATGCAATGATCAAGAGGACTTTTAAGGTTATGATAATGGGAAGGGTTAAATGAAATAAGATGAGGTGAACAGATATGAAATGATTAAGCACCAAGCATTTTAGAAAAGGTTTCCAACTACTATTTACTCTATTTCTCTAAAAGCACAACTTTGTTCTTCAAACCACCAATGAATTGCCTTATTTCAAAATTTTGTTCTTTTGGTACCATTTATTCTGATCTTTCTTTCTTTGGCTTTTCTTAAACATTTTCTTCTATTTCTTTGCCTTTTTCTATTTCTCTTTTCTCTTTTTTTTTTTTTTTTTTGCAATTCAAAACCCAAGAAGACAAAGTTTAACACATCATGAATAGAATGGTAAAAATGTTGGAAACTTGAATGTATAATGCATCTCTTGGCACTTAAGAAAAGATGAAGGCTCAAATGGTTAGCAATGGATCAAAATCATGTGGGTTTGTGTTTGGAATATAAGGGTTTAGAAAAGAATGCCTCTATCATGCTCATCACATTAATGCAACTAAGTCTTGATTAAGAATTAGAACAAGTTCTAGAAAGTAGAAGATGTAAGTGGATGCAACTCACTATGAATGAAAATTAGGCTCAAAGAATCTTCCAACAAGGCTAAATCTCAAATGCTCATGCACAAAGATTAATTGTACTCCATATTAGTCACAATGCATTAACTCAATCAATATAAAAGCAAGCTTGAAGAATTGTGACCAATGAAACTAAAACAATCAACTTTGAACAAATAGCAATTCTCATGAGTATCAATACAAGTTCAAAAATATCTACCAAAGTCCAAGAATACACAAATTCAAGTGTAAGTTACTTGAAGCAAAAATTTTCAAAAATTTTGACTCAAAATCTTCAAATTAAGTTCAAAAATCAATCAAAATTTTGAATTTTTTTTTTTGGAAAACCAGATTTTCAATAAACATAGAAAAACACAACACAATCAATGAATATCAATCTCTCCTAAATCTTGCATTGTCCCCAATGCAAAACTCAAGTGTAACCCTAAACAAGAGAAACCAAAACCAAAAGGGGAGGAAAAGAAAAGAAAAGAAAACAAACTACTTTTACTACTGGCTATGTCCCTCCCCCACACTTATCTCACAAAACAAGCAAATAATTCAAAAGATAAGAGTTAAGGAAGGAAAGGGACAACCTTGAGAACGAAATCTCTTCAAACTCTTGTAGGAGAAGTTCTCATCCCGGATGAGAAACATGCATTTCTTCCATATGCTCACTTCTCCTTTATTGATCTTCCTTAGTAGAGGTGGTGTGGAGTCCTGCAAGCAAGTAGAACCAACAGCAGTACCACATCCAGAAATAGAAACATGAAGAGGATAAAAATGAAATAAAGATAGCTTAGAAGTTAATCTCTCCAAGTAACTATCACAACCAAGGAAATCAATAGTACTCCCATCAGTAGGAGTCAAATTTTTATTTAAATTTTTGAAACACTCAAGCTCATGTGAAGTGGAAGCTGAAGAATCCAACTGACAGTTGTTGGAGTACAGTACATCACTATCACATTCACAAGAGGTAGTGTTTGCAGGGGAAGAAAAGAAAGAACAAAATGATTTATGCAAACTACTATTTACAATGCAAGATAAATCAGGAGGTAAATCACAAAATAAAACTTGTTGGAAAGACTTATTGATATTCATGATTTTATCAATTGAAACTTTAAAGCCTTTCTCAACATTATTAGAAGCTATGAACTCAATGGGATTTTTAGAAAGATAATTTTCAAGGCTATGGTTAAATTCACATTTCTCTACAAGATCATCATCCAAGCAATTCACATCAATATCATGCTTTATATTTGCAGCACTTTCAGTACTAGAAGGATGCACACACTTTACCAAAGTTCTGCTTTTGCCACTCAACAAGTATATCATTTTTGTTATCAATGCAATCCATGCATATAGTGTGAGCATTGCAAGAACAAGATAAAGGTTCATTCAAATCAGAATCAGTTTCACCATCCAATCTAGCACTAGAAAGAGAAGCATGTTCTTCACACAAAGAAGCAGTGACAGTGCAAGCAACATCATCAACTAAACAACTACTATTAGAAGTGTTCAAGTGAGAATTTTTATTTTGGAACATATGAGGGGATTCAACTATGATTTCCTCATCCACCTCATTATCACTCACATCATCAATAACTTCAACAGGAATAGTAGTTTTAGCACAAGGGTCAATCTCCTCAAGAAGAGGAGCAATATTACCTGATGTAGGGCACAAGTCCTTGTGAGTTTGTGGATGTTCTTGCTTCATCTCAGCCTCTTGCATGAGTGAATTTGGACACTTTGATTCATCCTTCCCCATCCCAGATTCAATTTGCGCTATATCACTCAAGAACTTTCCTAATGCACTTTGACATTCTTCTAACTCTTCCTCTGATTCCTTCGAAATTCCAAATATTTCTACCTCTTAAGTAATCCATGGTAGTATGAATTCAAGCGGTCATAAGCTTCTCTTAAAAATTGTATCTGGTCATTCTTAGGAATAGTGAGAAATGGGTCAGGTTCACTGAATTCATGATCATGAGATTGGGGAAAGGATTGGTACATAGATTGGGACAAGGGCTGGTGGTGGTAGTCATTTAGCGAAGGAGATGGTTCAAAGGGGGAATTATATGGTGAGAATGGTTCAAGATATGGAGTGGGACATGGATGGAATGACGGTGATGGTTCATGAAATGGTTGGTAAGATGAGGAAGGGTATTGGTGGTAGGGTTCATGTGATGGAATGCTTGGCTCATGATATGGATGATGTGAAGGAAAGTGTTCAAAGTATGGATTGTATGGTGGAGGTGATAGCTCATAATGTTGTCCTAATGGTGGATGTTGGTTTTTGTATGAATGGAATGAAGAGGTATGGTAAGGGGAATGTGGAGGGTCATTCATCCAATCATAGCCATGGTTATGGTGAGGATAGGGATCATGCCCTTGATAAGTCCCACCATGTTCTTCATGATCAAAATGTGCCTGAAGTAGATCCAATTCCTCTTGTATGGCATCAAGCCTTTGAGAAGAATTATCACCCATCAGAGTATTGTCACCTATAAAAGAGGAAGGGTGATCAGATGGACCTAAATAATTATTAAACCAAGCCATAAGAAACTAAACAATCAATTCCCAAAGAGTTTTTAAGAAATTTTTTTTTTTTAAGAAAGGGGACCCTTCGCCGCGGCGAAAATAAGAGTTTGCCGCGGCAAAGCTGTCCAGAGAGGGAGAATGGAGTCTGGTTCAACACACTTCGCCGCGGCGAAACACAAAGTTGGCCGCGGCGAATGTGTCCCGAGAAGGATTCTCACAGAAATCTGATAAGTTGGCCGCGGCGAAACAAGGAGTTGGCCGCAGCGAAGTCTCACAGACAGTGAGAAAACCAGAACACAACAACAAAAACACAGAGAATGAAAACAAGAAGAAACTCAATAATGCAATGAATGCTATGAAGGGTATGAAACTATATGCAAAAATTGAAATCAAAATCAGGATCTTTGTTTGTATATCTCAAAATTTTTATGCAATGCAAAATCTATTATGCACAATGTAAAAATGTAACCTAGAGGCTCACAAAACCCCAATCAACCAAAGTTGACAATTAACTAGCCTAAGGAACCAACTTAATGGCTCCCCGGCAACGGCGCCACTTGAAAGAGAGCCTTTCTGTCGTTCGCCTTGGGGTTCTCAATCAAAAATAAATCCAAGCTATGCAGTATAGTGCAAACTCGGGTCGTTTCACTTTTGGGAGCCTTTATTAATTACCTAAGCTAGACTAAATGCCATGCAATGCAATGAAATGGGGTTTGGGTTTTTAAGACTTAAATGAATGGTGCCTAAACTAAATGCAATGAAAACAAACCTAAGATACTATATTTTTGGTGTTTTAAGATAATAATGATGGAATGGAAATGAATGATAGGAAATCTCTTGAAAATGGTTTTGATGGCAATCATAGTTCACTTAAAATATTGGGAGTTTCACAAATCATTAGGTTTTCTTAATAAGAACCTCATTAACTCAATGAGTCCAAAGCTTTCATTAATGAACTCATTAATGAAAGCTTTGTTTAGCTTCCCTAATGTGTAAATTTGGAATGATCATGTAATTGGCTTAATGTAACACACAATCAACTCAGTACCCAAACACAACCATGCAAGATAGGAGAGAATAATAAGAGTTACAATAAGCATATATGCAACCACATATATTTAAGCACAAAGTTCAACATCAATCAATCCAAATTACAAATGTAATCATTAACCAATAATTGCAGTATCAGTCCCAAGTTCCTAACTAAGAAATTACAACTCCTAGACCTAGAAAGCCATAAATCATAGCTAAAAATTGAAGATTAAAACTAAAACTCCCCTTTGAAGCTTAGGAACTCATGCTACTCCACCATCTTCAAGAGTTGATAAACCCTAGCCCTCCATAGCTTCAAGAAAAACTCCAACCAAAGTGAATCTATCAACCATGGCAGCTGGGAGTGGAAGGAAATGAGATGGAGTGAAGAAAGATGAAGGAAATGGATGGGGAAGAAGATGGAGGTGGAGAGGCAAGAGGATGGGAGAATAGAGGTGTTGGAGATGATAGAATGGAGTGTTAGGTCGAAAATAGGGTTTCTAAGGGCTTTTGGGGTCCATCTGGGTCGGATCATATGAGTAGAAGGTCCATTTTTGCGTTCTGGATCCGAATCTGACGTTACTGATACGAAGAGGTTCGCCGCGGCGAACTCAAAAGTTGGCCGCGGCGAACTATTCCAGAGAGGTATTCTAGTGAGATTTTGAAAGTTGGCCCCGGTGAACTCAAAAGTTGGCCCCGGCGAACTATTCCAGAATAGCCACTGATGCACATTTTCAGACTTCTTGCCACAGCATAGCATTTTCTTGGAAACTCTCATGTTGTGTAATGCTTTGGTCTTCAATCTTGGCTCTAATTCTCAAGTGTCCTACAATAAAAAGCAACAATTTGAAGTATCAATTGTCCTAGAAATCAATTGAATACAATTAATAACCAATTATGACAATTTTACCCTCAAAAAGACACTAACTCAAAGTAAGGACTCTTAATCTAAATTAAGTACAATTATCATTAAAAGGAGCCAAAATCTATGATAAATACCCTTAAAATGATATGAAATAACATAGAATAATTGGGCTAAATCAGTGGTTAAGAAATTCAATTTAATATGTATGAGATGATGAAACATCCACATGAGGACTATTCTCTGTTGGGGCTTAATATGATTGATTTGTCACTTGAAAATGAGTCTGAATATATTTTTGAGCATGATAGCAATGATGATACTGAAGATTCTTTCGTTTCTTTCTCGTCCATATATTCTCCTTCATCTTCTTTTTCTTCACACCTTGATGATGTGCCTAGCATTGATTCTAAAATTGATGGCTGGCTTTCCACTTGGAGTGAGTTATCTTCAGTTTCATCCATTAAGTCTTCCATTGATGTTAATTCCACACTGTCAAGTGATGAACAACTTGCAAGAAGATTACTTGTAGATTTCTCAACAGCACAAGAGAGTGAATCAACTCCTATACAAGAAGGGGAAGGTGAAAGGCACAAGAATCATGATTGCAAGACTAGCCCAACTCTCATGGACGAATTCCCATTCAAGGAGCATGAAGCTGAACTTTCTGAACAACAGGATTTGTCTTTAAATTCTTATCACATTTTGTATTCCACCCCTATTTACGAGTCACTTGATCTTAATTTCTTTAACGATGCAGAACTGGAACACTTCTTGGGAATCATGCGAAGGGTAGCTGCTCCCAACCTTAGGAGATTAAGCATGACACCAACCAAATTTGCCGAAATATGTAGCATAGGGAGTGCACTTTTGCAATCTAATTTTACTTGTGAAATTGGAATTCCTCAAGATTATTCTGCATCTAACTTTGAGTTTTCACATGGATTTACAAATGTTTTAAATGCATTGTTGCAGGGACCAATCAAGGAGTGTTACTCACATGAGGATGAATATACAGCTGCAATTTTTGGTATTGAAGCTTTAAAGCAATCTGAAAATAATTGCACTACCTTGGAGCTCAAGAAACTGATACCCTTAGTAGTTCAACCTCCTGAATTGGAGCTTAAACCCTTGCCATCAACACTGAAGTATGCATTTTTAGCTGAAAATGAAAGATTACCGGTGATAATCTCTAACTCTTTGACTGATCTTGAAGAGTCTCAGTTACTTGCTGTTTTGAAAAGGTATAAAAGTGCAATTGGGTGGTCTCTAGCAGATATTCCTAGTATTAATACTTCAATTTGCACTCATACAATTTTGTTAAATGAAAATGCAAAGCCCATAAGGCAACCTCAAAGAAGAGTTAACCCACTCATACTTGATGTTGTTAAAAAGGAAGTAACAAAGCTGCTTAGTGCTGGTATCATATACCCTATTTCAGATAGTGAGTGGGTAAGTCCAGTTCAGGTTGTTCCTAAGAAAAGTGGGATCACTGTGGTTAGGAATGAGAAAAATGAATCAATCCCCACTAGAATCCAGAATTCTTGGTGTGTTTACATTGATTATAGGAAGCTTAATGATTCTACAAGAAAAGATCATTTTCCCCTACCCTTTATAGATCAAATGCTTGAAAGATTAGCTTGTAAATCTCACTATTGTTTCCTTGATGGTTTCAGTGGCTATTTTCAGGTTCCCATTGCACCTCAAGATCAAGAGAAGACTACATTCACTTGTCCCTTTCGCACATTTGCATATAGAAGAATGCCATTTGGACTTTGCAATGCACCGGGCACATTCCAAAGGTGTATGCTATCCATCTTTAGTGATTTGCTAGAGAATGGGATTGAGGTGTTTATGGATGACTTTACCATCTATGGAAATAATTTTGATGAATGCTTAGTGAACTTGGAAAAAGCTCTATCCAAATGTGTTGAAAAGGACCTTATCCTGAATTTTGAAAAATGTCACTTTATGGTTCAGCAAGGAATAGTTCTAGGTCACCTAATTTCTGAAAAGGGAATAGAGGTAGACAAGGCAAAAGTTGAAGTAATTTCATCTTTACCCTATCCAACAAATCTTAAGGAGCTTAGATCTTTCCTAGGCCATGTTGGATTTTATAGAAGATTCATAAAAGATTTCAGTAAAGTGACTTTCCCAATGTCCAAATTACTGCAAAAAGATGCTTCCTTTGATTTCACTGATGAGTGTAAAATGTCTTTTGATGAGATTAAATCTAGATTGACTTCTCCACCCATTTTGACTTGCCCTAATTGGAATTTACCATTTGAATTGTGTTGTGATGCCTCTAACAATGCAGTGGGTGCAGTTTTAGGACAAAAGGATGGTAAGGTTTCCAAAGTTATTGCTTATGCTTCAAAGACACTAGACAAGGCTCAAACTAATTACACAACTACTAAAAAGGAGCTCTTTTCTATTGTTTTCGTATTAGACAAGTTTAGACCTTATCTAATCAACTCTAAAGTTACTGTTTTCACTGATCATTCTGCTGTTAAGTATCTTTTCAGCAAGCCACAATCCAAACTGAGGCTCTTAAGGTGGATGTTATTGATCCAAGAATTTGATATTGACATCGAAGACAAGCCTGGAGCAGAAATTGTGGTGGCTGACCATCTAAGTCGCTTACCAGAAACTACAAGGGGAGTAGTTGATTTAGATTTTATTTGTGACGAGTTTAAGGATTGTTCTGTTTCTACCTTGTCTCTCATGGAACCTTGGTATTGTCACATTGTCAACTTTTTAGTTGCTGGTCTAATTCCTCCTTCGTTGTCTTATTTTCAGATGCAGAAGATTAAGAGTGAGTCTAAACACTATATCTGGGATCCTCCAATCCTTTGGAAGGTATGCAACGACCAAATCATCCGAAGATGTGTACCAAATGAAGAACTTCAAGACATCTTGCATGCTTGCCACTCTCAAACTTGTGGAGGTCATTTTAGTGCTAACAAGACTGCAAGAAAAATATTGGAAGCTGGTTTGTATTGGCCATCACTCTTTGAAGACTCTTATGAGTATTGCAAGAATTGTGATATTTGTCAAAGATTTGGTAGCCTAACTAAGAAACATGAATTACCCCAACACCCAATGCTTTTCTGTGAGGTGTTTGAAGTATGGGGTATTGATTTTATGGGCCCCTTTCTTCCTTCTATGGGTTTTACATACATTCTTCTTACAGTTGATTACCTTTCACGATGGGTAGAGGCCATAGCAACCAAAAAGAATGATGCTGCCACTGTTTCAAAATTTCTGAAAAATAACATCTTTTCTAGATTTGGCATTCCTAGAGTAGTAGTTAGTGATAATGGCACTCATTTTTGTAATAAATTGCTACAAGGGTTATTCACTAAGTATGGTGTGACACATAAGACATCCACACCTTATCATCCCCAAAGTAATGGGCAGGCTGAAAATGCAAATAGAGAAATCAAGAAGGTGTTGGAACGAATAGTTAAACCATCTAGGAAGGATTGGAGTGCCAGATTAGATGATGCTTTGTGGGCATATAGAACTGCATTTAAAACCCCAATAGGCATGTCTCCTTATAGATTGGTTTATGGTAAGATGTGTCACCTACCGGTTGAGATTGAACATAAGTCTCTTTGGGCTGTAAAAGCATGTAACCTTGATTTTGATTCTGCTGGCATGGAAAGATTATTGCAATTACAAGAACTTGAAGAATTGAGACTTGAAGCATATGAGAATTGTAGGTTCTACAAGGAGAAGAGGAAGATGATTCATGACAAACAAATCGTAAGGAAGACTTTCACGGTTGGAGATAAAGTGTTGCTGTACAAGGCACGATTCACATTTAAACCTGGGAAGTTGAGCACTAGATGGGAAGGACCATACTTGGTCACTAAAGTGCACAAGTTTGGCATGATAGAGTTGCTAGATGAGAAGAGCGGCAAGACTTTCAAGGTCAATGGCCACCTGCTCAAAATCAATAAGGAAAATTTTGACCCACCATAATCTCAGGTTGTCTCCTTCCTTACATATCTTAGTCTGTGATTATTTGATTATTTTCATTCTTGAACTCCATTTTTGAACAAGTGTGGGGGGGAGGGACATAAATAGTAGCAAGTGTAGGTTATTTTTAGTTTGTTTTTGAGTATTTTGTTCTTTCTTTCCATTTCTTCCTTGCCCATTTTTCCTTGCTATCTTTTGTTCAAATGTGCATTGAGGGCAATGCAAGGATCAATGTGTGGGGGAGTGAATGTTGTGTTTTTGTGTGTTTTGTGTCTTTTGTAAAACCTCAGTTTTTCAATAACTTTTTGAAGGTTTAAGCTTGCTTCAAGAATTCTAATGTTACATTTATGACTGATTTGATTTGGAAATTAATATCTTGAAGTGAAATTTTCTAATGCATAGAGATTAAGCATGATGTGTTCTTTAGCTGAAGTGAATGAATATGGAAGACAAAGCCTAGTTGGAAGGATTCTTTGAGCCTTTATATTCATTTCTGGTGTGTGCATTCACTTATTTCTTATGCTCTCTAGAACTTGTCTTAGTTCTTAATTAAGACCACATGCAACATTAGTACTCTTGAATATGATTGAGGCATTCATTCAAATTAGCTACTTAGACCAAATGGCTAAACCCTACACGATTTATCTTGTTACCCATTTGAGCCTTTTAGCTGATTTTTTTTCCATTCATTTCACTCTCAATTATAAAACTTCTTTCCTACAAGGATGCATATTTCATTTCATTCATTCTTTTCAGAATTCACTAGCATTTTGATGGATTCAATTGATGGATTGATATGAGGAGATGCATACTTGAGCTTTGAAAAAAAAAACTCAAAAGAAAAAAAAGAAAGAAAAAGAAAAGAAGAAACATGTGAATGTAAAAGAAAGAAAAGAAAAAAAAAGAGAGAAAGAAAATAGAAAAGTTGAAAATAAATGAAAAAGTAAGAAAGGAAAAGAAAGTGGGAATAAAAGCACCTTTATAGCTTAGCAATTCAAGATCAAGAAATCAAACCTTAAATTGAACATTAATAATGCTATTAAATTCTACACATTGATTCACATATTAACTCCATCCTCATATGCATTCTTGTGCACTTCTTCCCCACCTTTACATTACAAGCCACAAAAGTCCTCTTGATTCCTGAGTACTTATGTATTTGAGTAGTGGAAAGGTAGAGCTATTACAAGCATATGGTAGAGCATTTGAATAAGTGAATTGAGTGAAAGAACCTTTAATACTTGTGAGTTGAGTGATATACTAATTTCCTTGTGTGGTCTTCTATATCTTATTCACTTAGATTAAATTACATATCATTGCTTGATTTCTTCGCATTAGAATGTTCCATGGATGGATGTTGGCTGAAGAATCATTGTTGGTTGCAGTTGTAACCTGAACTTTTGAGCTTGCTTATTCCTTTCTCTCATCCTTCTCTTTCACAATGTGTTTAGACCTGATTTGCCCAGGAGTGCAAAAGCTAAGTGTGGGGGAGTTGATAAGTCTCATTATTTGCATACATTTCTAGCCCTAAACTCATGCTTTTGCCATCTATATTTGCATACTTTGGGCATAATTAGCTTCCATTGTGCATAAGAGTTGGTGAGAGGAATTGTGAGGTTTTGCAGGTGTTTTTACATGTTTTTATATGATTTTATATGTGTGTACTTTTGATCCCTGCTTTGGTGTGAATTTCAGGGAGTTTTGGTTCTGTCTGAGGCGCCACGGCCGATTTGGTAAGGCACCACGGCGGATTTCCAAGGGGACTCTCGGTAAAAGGCGCCACGACGGATGGACAGAGGCACCACGACGAATTGGTATTTACATGAAGCTCAGGATCACTAATCAAAATGGCACCGTATAGGCCAGGCGCCGCAGCGGATGGACAGAGGCACCGCGACGGATGACGAAAAATTCCAGATTTAAATGCAGAGTCACACGCTTCAACGGAGAGATATCAGATTCAGTTCCTCATTCATCTCTAGATGCGATTTTCTTGTTCTCTCCGCCTTCTCTCAATTCCTTCTTCCATTTTCGTCCAAATTCATCAATTTCCACCGATCAACCATGAATCTTTCATCAATTCTTGTTGTTTCTACCCTAATCCAGAGTATGAGTAGCTGAATTTCCAAGTTTTCCTAGCAATGAAGCTGACCTGAGTTCATGAAGCTGAACAGGGAGTCATTTCAGATCTATTTTCCACTTTCTATTCTAAGGTTCAATTGTTTCAGTTGAACAATTGTGATTAGAATGAAGGTTGAGTGATTAGATTTATGTTTTTTGGAATTTAGATCTGATTGAACATTCAGATGTGAGTTGTGTCCTTGATTCAATTGGATAGAGGATTCTCTGTTGATTTGTAGATCTAATTCGTTTTTACTTGGACTGTTGTTCTATAAATCTAAATTTTGATTGAATAAATTGATGAGTCACAGTTGTGATCATCCTTAGAGAATTGCAACTTACTTCTCAAGTGTTCTTGTCAATTGATTTTCCTTCTCACCAGAGCAAGACAATGAATCTAGTAAGATAGTTGTTTTTGATCTGTGATTAGAGAGATTTGAGTAGTAGCTGAATCTATCCATTTAATTGACATTAAGAGACTCCAAATTATAAGATTGAACAAGGAAGGTTGGATAAATTGCTAGGGGAACTACAATCTCTTATCAGAATCTTCTTTTGCATTTTACCTTTCATTAGATTTGTTTCTTGTTTCAATTTCTGTTTTTTGAAACTCAAGCTTTTATCTTGGTAATTTGATAATTAAAAGTGAATTGTTAAGAATTGAAATACAACTTAAGGCTCCTTGAGAAGAATGACCTAGGTAGTGCCTCACTTGCTGCATTTCCATAGTAAAACTTTGATTACCTAGCGACAAGGTTTATCAAAGTGTATCGCTCAACTCACCTTAATTGGGTCGTTTTCTCTCAAATCCATTTGACAAAACAATCTACCATAAGCTTGTAATGGTTCTACTATCTCCACTAAGAATGCAATGATGTGTTGGATCAAAAGGACTTTAAGGGATGTAATGATGAATGAAGGCTAGGTGGAATGAATGATAGAATGAAATAAAACAAGTACCAATATCCAAAATTAATTTCCAACTAGCTTTACATTGAAATTCTTGATGCACGAAACTTTAATCTTCAATCCACCAAGGAATTTGCCTTATTCAAAAACTTTTTTTAATTCTATGGATCTTTTTTTTTAATTTTTCTGTCTCTCTCTCTCTATTTTTTTTTTTACATTTGGCAATTCCAAATGTAAGAAGATAAAGTACTACATTATGATTGTAGTAGTAAAAAGTGTAGTTGGAACTTGAATAAACCAAACATGTTTTGGTACTTCAATTTGAAAAAGGCTCAAAGGGGTGAACAAGGGTTAAATAAAATGGCTTGTGTTTGGGTAAAGGGTTTAAAAATTGAATGCCTTTATCCTTTCCAAAACACCAATGCATATGAAGCTTTGACAAAGAACCAGGACAAGTTCTAGAGAATGTAAAATCAAGTGGACAAATCACACTAGAAGGGAATTTGGCCTCAAATAACTTCCAACAAGGTTAAATCTCTCATGTTCATCCACAATGCTCAATTGAATGTAAGAGTAATTCCAATGCATGAATAAAACCACTGAAATTGTAAATCAAAGAATGAAGACTATTTGAAAAATTTCAAACACCCATGAATAAATCAAGAACTAAAGGAGTTTCAATGCAATTTGAGAATCTTGAAAAATTTTCTTGCACAAAAAGCAGTCAAAGTCCAAATGTGGGTAAGTTTCAGCTAGACCTCTGCTCAGTATACGAAACAAGTTTTATAGAAGACAATGCCAGTTCGTCGCGACTAACACAGGAATTCACCACGACCACGATAATCACAGAAGCACAGAAATGAAACTTCGTCGCGGCTAATGTTGGAACTGGTTGTGATGAATCAATCAAACCGAGAGCACTCATACACAAGAAACAGAACTTGGTCGCGACCAAGATAGCTACTCGCCGTGACCAAAATGAAGGCAGAGGTAAACCAAAGGCAAAAGAGAACAAACACTCCCCTCCCCCATACCCAAATGCTACAATGTCCTCATTGTAAAAGATAACACACAAAAACTTGAGGCACTGCGAAACACACGAGAATGAGCGAAGCAAAGTAGATAGCAGTTAAAGCAATAGGGAGGTCATGCAATTTCTGTTACAGCTTAAAGTCACAAGCAGCATCGAGAGGAAAATCAAAGTCAATGTTCAACAACAGTACAGAATCTAGGTAATCAACCAAAATCAATCATAGGCAGAAAAAGAAATACAACAAAAGGGGAAACGATCAGGGATAAAACAAAGCTCTAGTCCTCCTCGTCTGCCCTCGTCTCTTCTGTAGGTGGTTCCGTATTCAATGACAGGGAGCTAGAGGGTCCAGCAGGTGATTCAAATGGCCCTTTGTAACTGGGACAACTAATGCTGAATGCTCCCTCAAACCCAGGGGGTAAAGGAATTCCAAACTGTGTAGCAAAAGCTGGCATCATAGGATCAAAGAACTGCTATCACCAAGCTTCTTGAGTGAGGACATAATTCTATAGAGTTGTAATCCTTTGATCAAAACTGTCTTGGAGCAAGGCAATTTGCTGGCTGAGACTCTCCATGGTGATTCTAGAGCCACCGGTCCCTTCAACTGCCTCTTCAATGTCAACAGGCTCATCTTTAGCAACTTGCTTGCACTTCTTCTAGCTACATATCTCTGCAGCCCGCTTATTAGAGGGCTTGTAGAATTTAGTTTGGACTCCCTCAAATAGGTCATCATCATCCTCCATTGGCATTCCTGTTTTAATGCAAAGCTCAGAGATCAAGTGGGGCAACACTAGATTGGCTCTGGTGGAGTGTGTAACACCTCATATTTAAATCAATTAACTTTCCTTGCGGAAGCATTTGGAATCACTTTTGAAGGCTACAATTGATGAAAAATCAAGTTTGAAAATTTTCATTTACGGGTTACTATTCATTGTCACCTTAAAATGTGACAAACTTTGAAAATTCGTAACTAATTGTAGAAAAATTGAAATTGAGTGATTCTAAGTTCTACAGAAAGCTCTTTGGATAAAATTTTGAGGAAAAATAGTTTCTGAACTGATTTCCTTAGAATTCGAGCCCAATTTTCTTTGAAAAGTTACTGTTCATTTGGTCATTTTCGGATTTTACTTGATTTTTGCCTAACTTTGGAAAGGCAAAACTTTCTGCTCGGTTATCGGAATCGGGAAAAATACCCGTCATTTTAAAGAGAAACATCAGATCTCTTTACTTGCCAAATCTTATGACCTAACTCACTCGTTTGGTAGGTCAAACTGGAGCTACAAACTCACTACTCCAGGACTTATGTTTTATCCCTTAACATCTCTTTAATTCTTTTTATTTCTTTGGCATACATAACATGGCCTTACTCTTTCTCGTTCATGCTCATAAACTTTCATTCATGCCATAAATATTATAATTAAATACATGGCATCATTGGCATCCATAACATAGTTCACAAAATAGTAGAATTATACATTTATCAACAGTCTCATCCATTAACAAGAATAATTCTCTGCTTACTTCTCCTTGCTTCTCATGCCATTATTGCCCATCATTGATTGACCTAAATGGTTGGTTAGGGAGGGGTGAGATTCGGGGGAATCTCAGTAGCAAACACTACCCATAAGCATGCAAGACATAATGCACATGCATGACATGTTATAACATTAACACATGAATGCCATGGAAAGTAAGCTAAAGCATTTCATGCTTCCATAACATATTGCCAAGGCAAAACATAACATAAACTTGCAAACATAACTTTGCAAACATTTCATCATAGCTTAGTCACATCATGGCAACACAATCACATCATGCAAGCATACATATCAGCACATAGTATAGGTAAGTTCACTACCTTGTAACATGGCTTTCCCCTTGCTTTTCCTTTGATTCCCTTGTCTTTCCAACCATGTGGACACTCGGTCAACATCACCAAACATCCTCTTGGATGTTCCAAAGGTCCTAAACATAGTCACATTCATCATACAATCCATTAGGACCACTAGATTATATCAAGTTCAAGACTATCTCTCTTGAACCTCAACCCTTTCTCTTCCTTTTAGGGTTTTCTTTCTAACTTTTCTAACATAAATCTTATCATTTCCCATCCTTAAGATCCATTTCTTGTCAATTAGGACCACTTTAGATGGCCTTAGATTCAAGAATACCAAATCTGGAGATTTTGGTTCGCGGGTACTATTCACGCAGAATTTCCAGAATTTTTGCTCAACTTTGAAAATTCATAATTAATTATATAAAAATCCAAATTAAGTGCTTCTAAGTCTCACTGGAAGATCCTTAAGTTAAATTTAAAGGAAAAATAGTTTCAGGAGCCAATTCTACACCGAACAGTACCGGAACTGTACGGAACTCGAAACTCTTCCAAAAGTTCAACACTGTTTCCAGATTTCAAACCCTAACTTTGAAAAATCACCATAAATCGTAAACATATCCAAATGAAGTGTTCTACCTATGGATTTAAAGCTCCCAGAGTCTACTTTAAGCATGCAAAATTTCAGAATCAGATACATACAGTAACTAATCCGAAATAGGCATAAAATCAGGTGCTATAACCATCACATACCTTGTTTTAGAGTTTGATCTGGCTTGGAACCACTTGGCCTTTCTTTCTCCCTCTTCTTTCTCTCTCTAGAAACCATTTTGCAAGAGCTTCCCCATGGATTCCTTATGCTTGGACGAAATGGTAGGGAGGGGAGGGGGAATTTATAGAAAAGCAGACTGAATCTGGACGTTGATCTTAAAAATACGTGGCTCGATCTGGACCGTCCATTTTCTCTTTTGATCTTACGGTGACAAGTGTCCTATGACATCATGCTTACCTCATCATGATGACATCATGCTTACATCATCAAGCCACATGTCTTTAATCCGACCGCACACGTGTCTTGCATCCGACTGTACACGTGTCTTCCATCTAGCCGTACACGTAATATTTTCTTTTTCCCATCTAACCGTACACTTGTCACTTTCATGTCCTTTCATCATTTATGGCATTAAAATAGGGAGAAAATAAATGGAAATTCGTGCAAAAATATTTTCTTAATTATTTCTCCACCTATCAAGCCAATCTTGCACCATATCAGATACTTTTCGAGTCTTGACTTACCCTGTATCACCGGGACAACTTCTTCTTAAAATTCTAGCCAATAAAAAGTACACATATATGGTGCCATCTTAGAGGAGCATAGATGAAAATAATTAGCTTTGCTGACAGGCTACTTAATCTTACTGAGTCATGCAGTAGAGATTTCACTATAACGGGTAGACAAAGGACTGTCTAAAATATTCCCATACTGCGTTCTGATTTTTATGCTGTCCATAAATATCTTCTGCTGACTCAGCATGATGACTCGTAGATGTCATGATTACGCTTGGTGACTCAACATGATGACTCGTAGGTGTCATGATTACGCCTGATGACTCAGCATGCTGACTCAGCATCGTCATGATGGCTCTTAGATATTTTCTTTGGTTTTGTCTCCTATTTAGGGGACAAAATTATTTAATATTTAACTAGAGCATTTTGTTCAATCCATAGCTCCAAAAATTCATCCAAAAATATCATAAAATTCCTCATATTCTAGAGAAAATCTATGAATTTTCTCAGGTCATAACTCAACCTGTAGCCCCACTTAAAAATCATTCTTTAAAATGCCTTTTTTTCGGCACAACTGGCTTTTAAGTATTCTTAAAGCCATTTTGCTGGTCTTCTGGGGATGAGACTAATTTTATAATTTTCTACAGTCTCTTAGATCATACATCCTCATTTTACCATGATTTTCTGAGGTTTCCTTATGACTCAAACAATTAAATCTACCTCTACATCTCAAATTGAGCCATAAACTTATAAATTCCTTTTAAGTTACCTCAGGGGTATTTTCGTCATCTCTCTTCACAAAAGAGCCTTAGAATATTATTTTCCATTTTCTGGGATTTTCTTAGAATTTTCTAAGTACTTTTCATTTTTACCCCTGATGGCTGTAACTTTCTGAATTTACGGTTTTACCCCTGCTTAGGCTCAACCTCATAAAACCATCTCTTTGAGGCTTCTAACTTAACCTTTGGTCTGTATCTAGCCTCTTTTCTCTTTCTAGGCCTTTGAGACTTTACTGGAGCCTCTAACTTTGATTACACTTTAGCCCCTTAAAACTTTCACTTTGCAGTTTAGTCCCTAAAACTGCTTTAACTTTCTTTCTCATCTTTAAGACCTCTACTAAAAAGGGGTCTGGTAGCCTATCTCATTCAGGCTATTTCTGATACTTCTAGGCCCAAAAATCGAGATGTTACAGAGTGAGCACACTGCAGAAGGGATTCTATAGCAATCAAAGGGATGTTAATCTTTTTCCCCTTCATCAACAGGTATAGCAACAGGGCACCTTCCTTGGTGATGTCAGATATATGGGCGCTGGGCATGACATTGTAGCATATAAGGTTTAGCTAAATGCGGGCCTCATCATTTATAACCTTCCTTTCGAGGTATACCTGATCCTTGCCCCTTTGTGGCCAAGTTCCATCCTCCACACACAGAGTCCCAAGGACGTCGTCCCAGTTGACATCGGTCAAATTCTTTCTATAGTGCTAGAATTTACACTTCTTCACCACTGGCAGTTTATAATGATGATGAATAGCTTCGTTTGTAAATTGTATACCCATTCATTTGTAAACCCCTTTTTATGGCCAACTGATAAAACTCACTTTCAGAAGTTTCTGGGAACTCTCGCTCTGGTAGAAGAGGCCTGAAGTAGATTATGGCTTGGCTTGCTCTTTAGTTTTAGCTGGGGTAGTATGAGGAGGCATTTGCAAAAGTAAGACAGTACACACAAGACACAAAACACACATGAACAAACAACAACATGCCAAGACAAACTTCCCAAACTCCTAAGAGGGAAAAAGAAACTAAGCTAGATAAATCCTAAGACACTGCACTTCTCTACAAGCTACCCAACTAAAACTGAGCAAACTGAACTGCTTTAAAGAAAGGTTCAAAAGAATTTGATTGCAAGCGAAGTTTGAAACCATTTTCAAGGATAGTAGAGAAATCTGGAACAGAGAGGATTCAGCACATTCGTCGCGACCAAACAGGAACCTTGGTCGCAACTAAAATGCGTAATGGTCCATGTTCTAGCTTTTGCAAAAACAGTTAGTCACGACGAAACACACGTCTCGTCGTGACGAAATATAGCAGAAATCGTGAAACCCAAATTTGAAACAGAGTAATCAAGAAATCAAGCAATGTATAGCAGAAAACTTACAAACCAGTTCAATTTATCAATTCGAAATAGCCTAACATCAGTTTAGACATCAGAAATACTACTCTTTACACCCTACCCCAGGCAAATTTTGAGGATTCAGATACCCTTCCCTCTAAGAACTAGGAAAAACTAAACACCAGAAGGAAAAAGGAAGAGAAACTGAAGTACCTTCAATGAATAAGGAGAGGAAAGGCATAGGAAGGTAAGATTAGTGGTGGTAGCCTTGGGTTGGGAGAACAACTGGAGGAAAGACAGCAGTTGCGATGGAGAGAATTGGAACGTAGTAGTTGAACGGTGAACTGGCGAGAATGAGGGAGGTTTTGGGAGTTATAGGAGGTGAAAGACCAAAGGGTTTAGGGTTAATGAAGGCCCAGGTGAAAGTGGGCAGTTTTTTGGGGGAAAGATTCAAAGGGCAAAAGGGGGATTTCACTAAACAAATAAGGGTGAAACAGAGAAAACGCGAGTCTGGGTGTCTGGAAATGAAGCGGCTTCGTCGGGACCAAAAGTATTTTAGTCGCGACTAAAAATTTCACAGAGGCATTCGGGGAGTCAGGGAGGTATATTTAGTCGTGACAAACTAGGTGTGCATCACGATGAAAAGAATCAGACCGAGAGCAACCTTGAGAAAAACCCCTAACAACCCTTCTAACCAAAAATCACTGAATTTGAGCCCTTATACCAAACCAGTTGTCACACCTTACTTATATAGTACCTTAGCAGTCATTTAGAACTATTCCAACCACTTTGGATGGTCTTAAACTTGAAAATTTCAATTTGGACATTAATTTTCAAAAAATTACTGTTCACTGTCTAGTTTTCAGATTACAGGTCCAACTTTGGAAAATTATAACTAATTCTAGAAATATCGTATGGAGGTGTTCCAAAATTCTACGGAAAGCTCTTTCAATGCTCTTTAAGGGAAAAATATTCAACTGAACTCATCCTCACTGAAAACGTACAGTTTATTGGATTAATATTACTATTTGTTTGGTAAAATCTGGACTCTCCAGATTCTGCGCCTTAACTTTTAAAACTTATATCTCTTTGTATACACATCCAAATGATGTGATTTACCACTCATTTTAAAGCTTGGGATGTGCACTATATGTATACTAAATCTCGTGATTTAACTCATTCATTGGATAGGTCAAACTGAAGCTTGAAACTAACTGCTCCATGACCTACGTTTTATCCCTTAATATCTCCTTACTTTAGTTCTTTTTACTTCTTTGACATACATAGCATGGGCTTAATCTTTCTCATTCATACTCATATACTTTCATTCATGCCATAAACATCCTAAGCATATACATTGAATTGATGGCATTCATAACATAATTTACAGCATAGGAGAATTATACATTGAATATTCATATCAATCATTTGCATTAATAATTCTCCACTTCTTCTCCTTGCTTCTCATGCCATTAGTGCCCATCATTGATTGACCTAAATGGTTGGCTAGAGAGGGGGTGAGATTCGGGGGAATCTCAGTAGCAAACAATACCATATTAATCATGCTAAATGGATGCTCATGCACTACCGCAACTTGTTTATTCTCTTGTTAATTAGTGACATACTAGCATGCTCAAAGCTAACTTCTTGATACATGGCTATGGAGACATAATCTACTCATCATGAATAGCAATTACAGTAGCTAAAACATGTCACAATAACATTCAATAACATGTACACGGCAACACACAAGCATACCACATCAAGCAATGACAATAGGTAAGTTCACTACCTTGGACCTCAAGCCTTCCTCTTACTTTTCCTTTGACTCCCTTGACTTTCCAACCATGTTAGCTTTCGGTCAACATCACTAAACATCCTCTTGGATGTTCAAAAGGTCCTAAACATAACCATAATGATGACACAATCCATTAGGACCATTAGATTACATAAAGTTCAAGACTAGCTTTCTTGAACCTCAACCCCTTTCTCTTAGTCTTAGGGTTTTTTTTCTAACTTTTCTAATATAAATCTTATCATTTTACATCCTTATGATCTATTTCCTATCAATTAGGACCACTTTAGATGGCTTTAGATTCAAGAATATCAAATCTGGAAATTTTGGTTCGCGGGTACTGTTCACGCAGAATCTCCAGAATTTTTGCTCAAATTTGAAAATTCATAATTAAATCTAGAAAAATCCAAATTGAGTGCTTCCAAGTCTCACTGAAAGCTAATTAAGTTAAATTTAAAGGAAAAATAGTTTCAGGAACCAATTCTGCGCTGAACAGTACCGGAATTGTACGGAACTCGACACCCTTCTAAAAGTTCAACACTGTTTCCAGATTTCAATCTCTAACTTTGAAAAATCACCATAAATCGTACACATATCCAAATGAAGTGTTCTATCCATGGATTTAAAGCTCACAGAGTTTACTTTAAGCACGCAAAATTTGAGAATCAGATATGCACAGTAACTAATTCGAAACAGGCATCAAATCAGCACGTAATTCTTCCAATTTCCACATAGATCCACTTGAAACAACCTCTAATCAATGTGTTCTAGCTAGATCTAACATCAAAATCATCCTCCCCTAAGCTTATGTCAATTCGGCCAGCACCTCCTCTTAGGGGATCTCACATTTTTTTAACCATAAAACCAAAGATTCAAAGCAATAAACAAGAGGGAACAACTTACTAACCTCAGATCTAAACTCGGTTGATCAAAGTAGGTGTCTTCCTCTTGATTTAAGCTTCAAGAATCAAAATTGCAAGAGTTTCCCCTTATGTTCATCAACTTGGCCGAAATGGGGGGAGGGAGAGTGCCTATTTATAGCCAAAAAGTTGGCTTGAATGGACCAAAATGCCCTTGGTAGCTAGAAGAAGGAGTAAGGGCAATTTTGGAAGTTCAAGTGGACTTTTGCATCATCATTGAATCACCTTATTACATCATGCTTACTAATTCTTCTAGAAGGTGCCAAGTGTCATAAAAGTGGTGGAGGAAAAGGGAAATTAAATCCTAGCCATTGGATCAAACTTGTTTCATAAGCTTCCTCCGAATTTACTTGGCCCACGTTTCTCCGGCTTTCTTTATGGCCTTCCGGGGTTCAGAAAATTCTTCTGTCTACTCCATAAATTCCCCTTCATCCTAGAGAATACCTATGAATTTTCTCAGGCCATAACACTTCCTTTAAGCCTTGTATGAAAGTTGTTTACTAAAATACCCTTTTATCGGTAAAACAGGCTCTTTAATTTATTAAAGCCACTCTACTGGCGGGACTAATTTTATAAATTAGTACAACCTTTCAACCATTTAACCTCATTTTTGTATACACTTTTGAGGTCTCTTGCTATTTCAAATAATTACCTCAAACGGTATACTTTTTACCGGTCACAACCTCATAAATTCCATTTAAGCTGCCTCAGGGGTATTTTCATCTTTTCTCTTCATAGAAGAGTCTTAGAATATTATTTCCCATTTTTTGGGATTTTCTTGGAATTTTTTGCACACTCTTCCATTTTTGCCCTTGCTGGTCATAACTTTTTGAATTTACGATTTTAGTCCCTTCTTGGACTTAGCTTCATATAATCTTCTCTTTGAGGCTTCTAGCTTAACCTTTAGCCTGTATCTAGTCTCTTTTCTCTTTTTGGGCCTTCGAGACTTTACTGGAGCCTCTAACCTTAATTATACTCGAGCCCCTAAAAACTTTTACTTTGCAGTTTAGTCCCTGAAACTGCTTTAACTTCCCTTTTCATCTTTGGGACTTCTGCTCACAGGGGTCTGGTAACCTATTTAATTTAGGCTATTTTTGAAACTTCTAGGCCTAAAAGTCTGGATGTTACAATTCTCCCCCTCTCAAAAAAATTTCGTCCTCGAAATTTCGGGTCAAACCTCTATTCTTACCCTTAATGAGAGGTTACCTGAGGGGAGTATCCTCACTTATACTTAACTCTGACCTTTTCAACTTTTCATTATACCTCATTTCCGAGTTTCCACCTTGGGCTTCATACTTACATAACTCGTCGTTCTAAACTTTTCTGTCATTCAGATGAGCATGGTCTTTGCTTTTAAGTATTTTGTCACCACTGCTCGTATTCTTCCTATACTTTAGGCTCATTCTTTCATTATAATACCACGACAGTATACATATCTTCTTGGTATTTTACTATACCTTGGCATTTTGGGTTCTCTTAATACAGCCTTTATCTATCCTTTGTTGTATACCCTGCCATTCCTCTTTACTTTAAGGGCATATCTCCTTTCTTTCCTTCATTGACTAGAACAGAATTGTGCCTAGTCTAAACGACAATAGACATGTCTGGAACAAGTCAAGGGTACTCTCTCTATATTAGTCCACCACTGAAGGAGATTTCAGTATCTTAAACTCATCTCTGGTCATTGTCTTCCCAAAGAGGTACTGTACTCTTACCCTTAATGACTCAGCTACTTTCTCTTAGGCTTGGTCTACTATGACCTTAGAAGCTACTACGCTCTACCGTAAGCCTCTTTAGGATCCACTATGACCCTGGAATACTATCATCCATCTGAGCCATCTTAGGATCTCTAGGAGACTCTGGACCATAGAGTTGAGTAATAAAATAAGTCACCTCCACTCAGCTAGGAACTTGACTGATTATTCCCCAAGACTGCTCACAGATATTAGTATTGTCTTCTTAGGCATTGCTCAATCCTTTCTGTCAACTCCTGAAATTCTTAGCCTTTTCCTATTTCTTTAGCCCTTCGTTTTAGCTTCCTTAAGTCACTTTCCTTTCTTTGTGCCTTTCGAATCCCTAGGCACTGGCTCATCTCTAGAGCCCATTAACTTGCTATTATATCAATGCCAGCCTACCTTGTCTTAGGACTCTGTAGTCTTCGCTGTCTCTTAATAGTTTGGACAGCATCAGGAGAGGACTTATATCATCACACTCTCATTATCCTTCAATATTCCGTAGTACCCTACTAAGCTCGAGGAGCATCTGTTTGCATATCACACTTCTGTTGTCTTAACCAGTTTCACTCTCTCTCTCTGGGGTAAGGTCCTCCTGTGCCTTATCTCGACTACTTCTGCTTTTCCTGTGGGACGACAGATTGCTTTAACTGGAGCATCGTCAACTCAACCACTTGCTTTCTGTTTCATTCCTTCAGAGGATAGCTTACTCTTACTAGAGCAGCGTCACTCTAATCCGGAGAACCACTTCCCAATCTTAGAGAGGTACTTCATGGTCAAGACTTTCCTCATGCAATCTCAGGGTACATTCCTAGAATACCATATCTCTATCAAAGAGAGCCTCTCTACTGGATTACTCAATCTTATAAGCAGTGGCATCTATCTATAGGAATCTCATTTCTTAGATTCCTTAATGGCCTAAGTACCATGGTTGCACGCTCTCAGATGCCTTAGGGACATAAAAGAATATTGTTTAGTCCCTAACATTATCATGTATCTAAGCATCATTGAGCTCTAGGTATCACTAGGAACTTGCTTATCTCTCTCTGTTCATTAGTTCCCAATGCAACCATCCACTATCATGTTCTTATTCATTTCCTTGCATCTCTATCCTCAAGAGGGATCTTGCCTCACTTTACTCTTTCTAACTTTCTTTACCTCTTGACCAATTATTCTTATTGTCAGGTATTGATCCCCATATTCTCATCACATTACACAGTGAATATTTAATCACTTTGCTGTGTGGTATCTAGGTCTGGCACCTAGGTCATCATTGACCCTTCATTCATTATCATCTAATCTCTGTCCCTCTTGGTTCACTATCCCTTAGGGATTTCTACCTCTATTCAGGGATTTGAACAAACCTCAAACATCTCATCCTGTTACCTAGCCTCTATAGAGGTCACATCGATTACTTAAGGTACAGGTTGACATTCAGTTCCCTTACTAGGGCATTGACTTATACCTCTGACTAGCTTACTGTACCCTTAACCATTCATTTCTATGGTCATATGCTAATGATAAAGTGACCATATTACACAGCAGGCATTGATCATTAAAACATCTCCGCTGTGTGACCTTCCAGTCAGGCACCTTTAACCAATACCGAGGCTAGGTTATCACCCTGCTTCCCTATTAGGGTCTAGACTCCAATTTCTTATTGGCTTACCATACTCTTAGCCATTACCCTCTGGAGATGTCTTTCAAATTTGACTCATTCCCTGGTCAAGCTCTCTTAGCCCAACCATTCCTGTACTGAGGGGGAGTCTCATAGCAGCGACTACCTGTCTCTCAGGTTACTCTCTGTCATTTCTTACTTCTCTTCTATATCTATTTCCCCTGAAGAAAACACCTCACTATCATAATCTTAATTGGACCAATCCTAGTCACCGGTTACTTTTCTAATTAGGTTTTCTCTCACACCGGGCTTTGCTCGAACCAATACTCTGCTTATACCTTAGTCAGGACCTCTACAAGAACTTCCCAACAGTTACTTATCATTGGGTTACTTTCGCCTAAGCACGCTTACCTGAATAGTGCTGATAGGTGCGAACCCTAGTACCTTGCTATCTTAGGCCCTTCTTATTCTATCTTTAGTCATATCTGTTTAGCTTACATTCTTGTCTCTCTCCTTATCTTAAGGATTTACCTATCAATACTCAGTTTGTCTCTTTGTCACAAGGGTTCTTCCTGTATCTAGAGCTAGCCTGAATGTCTCTTTTTCCAGGTCTTATGGCTCCAACTCCTATAACTTTGGCTTTCCTCTATTAATCAGAAGGAAATTGAATCCAGCTTAATTAATGATAAGGTTATCTGGAAGGAAATCATGGGTACTCTCTCAGTACTGGTTTACAACTGAAGGATGTTTCCACATCCTCAACTTGTCCCTAGTCTTCATCTTTCCAAATAGGTACCAATCTCTGGGAGACTTAGACCATAGGACTAAGTGAAGTCATCTCCACTCAATTGGTCACCATACTAATAATTCCCCAAAAACTGTTCCAAGAACCAATACCATTTCTTAAACCTCCTGTCAATTCCCCAGGCCACCTATTTGTCTCTTTAGGTGCCCAAGCCAATCTGTCTTAGGAGTTCTCTTACTCCTCCAGCTGCTCTTACCGTCTCTTACTACTTTAGAACGGTACAGAGAGAGGACTTATGCAACTTCTCTTTTCTCTACTTTACTTTTCAGTACGAGCATACTCTAACATGCATAATGTCTGACATTTTAATGCAAGGAGTGTAAGCTCTTACTGGTTGCTAAGTCCGTAGCATGCCAATTGGACATCTTATCCCTACAAGAGGGAGCCTCTTTCTCTATTCGCAGCTGCTTCTGGAAGTTATAGGGAGAGGACTTTTGAGGTTCTTTTTCTTTCTATTTGCCCTTCTCTACTAAGGTTAAGGACATTGAACCCTAGCTTTATTCTTGGCTTGTCATACTTCCATTAGGTAAGGTCAACTCCACTTGCCTTGCCTCGACTGCTTCCCTTTCCTGCTCGAGTAGGGCATTTTGCTCCATCTTGAGTAACATCAATTCTAACTTGGAGGACCAATTCCTATTTTCTCTAGGAAGATTCCTGGCCAAGAACTTATCCCTTGAAAAGGGTGCCTCTCAACCTAACCCCACGTGATTGAGTGTCTCTTAACATCATCGGGAACATGCCAGTCTCATAATTCTATTCCCCGCATGGCTATCTGTCTCATTCTTATCTCTTTCTCTTCTTTTTAATCCCTAAGAATTCCACTAGGATTATCTACCTTGACTTCACTATCTCCATGTTCCTATTTATCTATTTAGGGACTTGAGATAGGTACTCTATCATGGTGCCCCATCTCTAACGAGGCTTTAAGAGCTTGCCCAGCTTAGGTCACCACTACACCCTCTTAGCGGTGTACAGACTCAACCCCTAACTATCTTGTTCAACTCATCATTACTCTTCCTCTTGAGGGGGAATCTGGTAGCTTTTAAATAGTGGCTACAACCCTCTCTGAGCTCTATCAATCTTACTCTCAGGGACCTCATAGTCCATCAAGTCATGCCAAGATACCACCTCAGCATCTGTGAGTCACTATCTCTATTCATTATGACCAAAATTCTTATTCGCCACCACTTTCTTTGGTTCATCATGACAAAACATACCTTCTCTTACTTCTGCTAGTTTTACTTAGCTTTGTTTATCGTAACCTTAACTGCTGCCTGAAGGACTTCCATGTCCTAGCCTCACTGTAATCCCCAACTAAGTCAACTACTTCCTTTCAAGCAATAAAGGAAGGGTCTAGCTCACAACTCTGGGCCATTAGCACTTTTGCTTTCCCTTATCCTCAGGGATTACCAGGCAGAAATTAATCTTTAGCTCTTCTGACCTTTTTATATCTATTTAGGAATCAAAGATAACTACTTTGATCGTGCTGCCTTAACCTTGTATCAAGGCTACAATAACTGTATCTAACTTAGGTTGCCACTTGACCCTTTCTCTTCTAGGGTTTAGACTCATACCTCTATCTGACTTATGAGCCATTATCCCTTTCTCTTTAGAGGGAAGTCTCTTTATCTTTACACAGTGGCTACCTTCCTCTGCGTATAACTTCTCATCATCATTTTATCTGTACCTTTCTAACAGAGGACCCCCCCAACTTCATTTAAAGATCCTTATTACTTATTTTCCCTAGAGCATTCACCTCCAATCCATAACTTTAGTTGGACTTTAGCTAGTATTCCACTACTAGCTCCAACCTGAACTGGGCTTTTCTAAATTCTTGCAGATAGTTCTCTTCTTCCTATGCCAGAACCTCTGCTCTGATACCAAAAATGCCACACCTTACTTATATAGTACCTTAGCAGTCATTTAGAACCATTCCAAACCACTTTGGATGGTCTTAAACTTGAAAATTTCAATTTGGACGTTAATTTTCGAAAAATTACTGTTCACTGTCTAATTTTCAGATTACAGGTCCAACTTTGGAAAATTATAACTAATTCTAGAAAAATCGTATGGAGGTGTTCCAAAATTCTACGGAAAGATCTTTCAACGCTCTTTAAGGGAAAAATATTCAACTGAACTCATCCTCACTGAAAACGTACAGTTTATTGGATTAATATTACTATTTGTTTGGTAAAATCTGGACTCTCCAGATTCTGCGCCTTAACTTTTAAAACTTATATCTCTTTGTATACACATCCAAATGATGTGATTTACCACTCATTTTAAAGCTTGGGATGTGCACTATATGTCTACTAAATCTCGTGATTTAACTCATTCATTGGATAGGTCAAACTGAAGCTTGAAACTAACTGCTCCATGACCTACGTTTTATCCCTTAATATCTCCTTACTTTAGTTCTTTTTACTTCTTTGACATACATAGCATGGGCTTAATCTTTCTCATTCATACTCATATACTTTCACTCATGCCATAAACATCCTAAGCATATACATTGAATTGATGGCATTCATAACATAATTTATAGCATAGGAGAATTATACATTGAATATTCATATCAATCATTTCCATTAATAATTCTCCACTTCTTCTCCTTGCTTCTCATGCCATTAGTGCCCATCATTGATTGACCTAAATGGTTGGTTAAGGAGGGGGTGAGATTCGGGGGAATCTCAGTAGCAAACAATACCATATTAATCATGCTAAATGGATGCTCATGCACTACCGCAACTTGTTTATTCTCTTGTTAATTAGTGACATACTAGCATGCTCAAAGCTAACTTCTTGATGCATTGCCATGGAGACATAATCTACTCATCATGAATAGCAATTACAGCAGCTAAAACATGTCACAATAACATTCAATAACATGTACACGGCAACACACAAGCATACCACATCAAGCAATGACAATAGGTAAGTTCACTACCTTGCACCTCAAGCCTTCCTCTTACTTTTCCTTTGACTCCCTTGACTTTCCAACCATGTTAGCTTTCGGTCAACATCACTAAACATCCTCTTGGATGTTCGAAAGGTCCTAAACATAACCATAATGATGACACAATCCATTAGGACCATTAGATTACATAAAGTTCAAGACTAGCTTTCTTGAACCTTAACCCCTTTCTCTTAGTCTTAGGGTTTTCTTTCTAACTTTTCCAATATAAATCTTATCATTTTACATCCTTATGATCTATTTTCTATCAATTAGGACCACTTTAGATGGCTTTAGATTCAAGAATATCAAATCTGGAAATTTTGGTTCGCGGGTACTGTTCACGCAGAATCTCCAGAATTTTTGCTCAAATTTGAAAATTCATAATTAAATCTAGAAAAATCCAAATTGAAAGCTTCCAAGTCTCACTAAAAGCTAATTAAGTTAAATTTAAAGGAAAAATAGTTTCAGGAACCAATTCTATGCTGAACAGCACCGGAATTGTACGGAACTCGACACCCTTCTAAAAGTTCAACACTGTTTCCAGATTTCAATCTCTAACTTTGAAAAATCACCATAAATCGTACACATATCCAAATGAAGTGTTCTATCCATGGATTTAAAGCTCACAGAGTGTACTTTAAGCACACAAAATTTGAGAATCAGATACGTACAGTAACTAATTCGAAACAGGCATCAAATCAGCACGTAATTCTTCCAATTTCCACATAGATCCACTTGAAACAACCTCTAATCAATGTGTTCTAGCTAGATCTAACATCAAAATCATCCTCCCCTAAGCTTATGTCAATTCGGCCAGCACCTCCTCTTAGGAGATCTCACATTTTTTTAACCATAAAACCAAAGATTCAAAGCAATAAACAAGAGGGAACAACTTACTAACCTCAGATCTAAACTCGGTTGATCAAAGTAGGTGTCTTCCTCTTGATTTAAGCTTCAAGAATCAAAATTGCAAGAGTTTCCCCTTATGTTCATCAGCTTGGCCGAAATGGGGGGAGGGAGAGTGCCTATTTATAGCCAAAAAGTTGGCTTGAATGGACCAAAATGCCCTTGGTAGCTAGAAGAAGGAGTAAGGGCAATTTTGGAAGTTCAAGTGGACTTTTGCATCATCATTGCATCACCTTATTACATCATGCTTACCTAATTCTTCTAGAAGGTGCCAAGTGTCATAAAAGTGGTGGAGGAAAAGGGAGATCAAATCCTAGCCATTGGATCAAACTTGTTTCATAAGCTTCCTCCGAATTTACTTGGCCCACGTTTCTCCGGCTTTCTTTATGGCCTTCTGGGGTTCAGAAAATTCTTCTCTCTACTCCATAAATTCCCCTTCATCCTAGAGAATACCTATGAATTTTCTCAGGCCATAACACTTCCTTTAAGCCTTGTATAAAAGTTGTTTACTAAAATACCCTTTTATCGGTAAAACCGACTCTTTAATTTATTAAAGCCACTCTACTGGCGGGACTAATTTTATAAATTAGTACAACCTTTCAACCCTTTAACCTCATTTTTGTATACACTTTTGAGGTCTCTTGCTATTTCAAATAATTACCTCAAACGGTATACTTTTTACCGGTCACAACCTCATAAATTTCATTTAAGCTGCCTCAGGGGTATTTTCATCTTTTCTCTTCATAGAAGAGTCTTAGAATATTATTTCCCATTTTTTGAGATTTTCTTGGAATTTTTTGCACACTCTTCCATTTTTGCCCTTGCTGGTCATAACTTTTTGAATTTACGATTTTAGTCCCTTCTTGGACTTAGCTTCATATAATCTTCTCTTTGAGGCTTCTAGCTTAACCTTTGGCCTGTATCTAGTCTCTTTTCTCTTTTGGGCCTTCGAGACTTTACTGGAGCCTCTAACCTTAATTATACTCGAGCCCCTAAAAACTTTTACTTTGCAGTTTAGTCCCTGAAACTGCTTTAACTTCCTTTTTCATCTTTGGGACTTCTGCTCACAGGGGTCTGGTAACCTATTTAATTTAGGCTATTTTTGAAACTTCTAGGCCTAAAAGTCTGGATGTTACACCAGTGACCCAACACCCTTAGCAAAACAAGCCCTAGCAACAAGAACCCTCTAACTTAAACCAAAACCACCCCTAAAATAGCACAGTTCAGCAATCATCGACCAGTAAATAGCAAACGGTACCACACAGGCCAAAACTTGGAGCAAAACAGGGGAGGATAGAAGAAAACAAGGGAACACACTAACAGTAAACAACAAAGAGCAAACAAAACGAACTACAAAAACAAAGGATAGCTACACTATTAGAGAGTTTCCTCCCTCACACAAATCCAACAATTCAAACAACAAATGATATCACCAGCAATCTCAAACTGATAGAGGATAAGGAGAGGAAAGAAACAACTTGGGGTTACATTTTTGCAGGCTTGCCATAGAAAAGCTTGAGGAGGTGTCCATTGGCTAGATGTGTAGTACCGTTCTTTTCATCTTTGAGCTCAAAAGCTCCATAGCCAAGGACCTTTGTTATGATGTAAGGTCCATTCCATCTTTCTTTCAACTTCCTGTCTCCAAACTTGAATCGGGCTTTGAATTTAAGGACTTTGTCACCAAGCTTGAAACTTCTCCTCAATATACTACTGTCGTGGATGGCCTTGCACTTTTCTTTGTACATCCGGGAATTGTCATAGGCTTCTCGTCTCAGTTCTTCTATCTCTTGAAGCTGAAATAGCTTTTCCTTGCCAGCTTTGTCCATTTCCTAGTTGCATGTCGAAACAGCCCAATAAGCTTTATGCTCCAGTTCCACTGGTAAGTGGTATGATTTTCCATAGACAAAGCAGTATGGAGACATCTCGATAGGGTTCTTGAATGCAGTTTAATAAGCCCACAGCACATTATTAAGCTTCAAACTCCAGTCTTTTCTTGAAGGCTTTACTATCTTTTCCAAGATCCACTTAATTTCCTAGTTGGACACCTCTGCTTGGCCATTTGTCTGAGGGTGATAGGCAGTATAGGTTTTATGTGTGACCCCATATTTTACAAGTGGGCTACTGAGAAGCCTATTGCAGAAGTGGGTTCCTTGATCACTCACTAAATGTAACACCTTACGTTTACGACCTTATATTGTGCCAAGTTAAGACATTCGGAAGCGCAATTTAAGGTTATCGGGTTGAAAAACCTGAATTTGAAAATTTCTTTTCTCTCATTACTATTCACCGTAACCTTAAACTTGGCATAACTTTGGAAAATCATAACTAATTCTAGAAAAATCGAAACAAGGTCATTCCAAGTCTCACTCAAAGCTCTTAACATCATCTATCAAGGAAAAATGACCTCAGGTTCCGATTTAATCAGAAACACATCCGTTTTCAATTTCGAAAAGTACTGTTCATTTGGTCATTTTTCTATTTTCCAGGATTTTTACCTAACTTTGAAAAGGCATAACTTCTTACACAGAGCTCCGATTGTGACACTTTACCACTCATTTTAAACGGAAAAATAAGATCTATTTGCATACCAAATTTTAGGGAAAAAGTCAACTATTTGACTAGGGTCTTCGTTGGTCAAAGTTTGGTCAAATCTAGACCATTTTTATCCCCTTTTTCACTGATTCTAACAGCATTTCGTTTTTCACTATAATCATACTATAATCACATGTAAAGCTATTCTATCATTAATATACATTCCAAAAAGGTTATCATATCATGTGTTCATGATCATAGTATGCTTACATGGCTTGAAAGAGAAAGGTTCAAAACCGGATAATACATTACATAATTCATAACTTCCTCAAGCCATGATTATTTCCTTTCCCTTCTCCTTGGCAGTAGTGGCACCTAGGATATCATGTTATAGGAGGAATGAGATTTCATAGAAATCCCAGTAGCATTGAACATACAACCATCAAGTCAACATGCATAAGATGTCATGCTACATGCAATAAAATAACATTTCTAGTCTTTATGCCATGCCATAACCATTCTGTATCCATGTCATCATATCATGGAACATATAATCATTCTGGTCTCAACTCAATCATGCAAGAGCCAAGGCATACATTGCAAGGAGTTCACATCATCTGTACATAAACATTCTCATGGCACATAAACACACATAGCAGATACACCAAATGCAGATCAACAAAATAATTGCAGTTCACGCTACCTCAATTCCACGCTTAACGTTTCCTCCTTGTTCCCTTGCTGGAGATCCTCCTAGGTTTCCAGAAGAATTGCCTATCAACCATACAGTAAGGGTATGGTAAATTCCATATCCAGTATACCATTCTTTCTCAATATAATGCTACCCTTGTGCCTTTCAATTTATAATTTCTGTATACCTTTCCTAAACCTTTGACCTTGGTTTGACCAAGCCTTAATCCTCAATTAAGGTCTTGGAATTCTTCCTTAATCCATGATTAATCATGCTTTCTTGGTTAATCACTAACCCTTAGTCCTTAATCCAATATTTAATTAAGGTCCTCAAGTCACATAGTCATAATCCTCTAAGATTAAGTCACTAATCCCTTTTGGATTAACCATCAATCATTCTCTACTCAACATGATTAATCCTTAATCATTCCTTAATCAACATGATTAATCATTCTCTAATCAATATGATTAAGCTTTAATCAATCCTTAATCAACATGATTAACCGTAATTAATCATCCTTCAATTATCATAACTAATCACTAATTAATTAGGGTAGCTAATCTTAATCACTTACTAATCCTTAATCAAATAACATGATTAATCTTAGCTATCACTAAACCATAATTAATCAAGGTAATTAATCCTAATCTTCCTCAAATAAATAATCAACTAAAAATAATTAACACTTAGGAGATAAACATACCTTAATTAGCTCTTAATCGGCGATTAGAGGTGTCTAAGCTTGCTTTCTCTCTTTCTCTCTCTTCTTTCTTCCTTTCTCTCTCCTAGAACTCAAGAACACAAAATTCCCTCTCAACAAAACCTCTTGGCCGAATTTGTTCATGGAAAGGGGGTATTTATAGGCTTTGATATTTCAAAATGCCAAAAATGCCCTTCAGGAAAAAGATGCGATCTCGGCCGTCTATTTTTTTCTACTTTACACATGGACAAATCTTAGGGCACACACCATAAGAAAGTGACACATGGAGGGACACCTAATCACCATGTGATTTTCATGTGGAAAATAAATATTATTTTATTGTTTTGTCTCTTATTTCCCTTTATGCCCTTGAACAATTTGGAAAATTCCAACTTTGTCCTCCCCCTTCTAATTTTGGCCGAAATATTGCTCTCAATATTGGAAAAAAAATGACTCATCCAATAACCAGTGCAATCCACTGATTATTTGTGTATTTCCGGTCCGATTTTTCCAACAATCCTGTCCAATTTACTGTCACAAAATTTTGATTTCAACACCTCATTAAATTCCCCTCATTCCAAGGGTAATCCATGATTTTTCTCAAGTTTTACCTCCCTCTATAATTTTCTAAATTTTATTCTGTCAAAAATCACTATTCTACCGATAATAATTCGATAATAAATATTCTTTAAGCTAGCCTCTATACATCCAAAGGTGGGAAATAATTTTATAAATTAGGATAATATGTCACATAATTTATCCATATTTTTCCTTGAATTTTTGAGGCCTCTATATATTTTAAATAATGGAAATTGGCTAATTTTCCTTAATTAACCAAAAATTCCAATAATTACAAATAATTTCCTGATAAATTATTTTTAATCTCATATTCATCTTCTAAGCCTCAAACATTATTCTATACCCTCCTTTCTATTTTTCATGACTTTCTGGGAATTTTCAGGAATTTTGGACATTATTTCCAATACTGCCCTTTCTTGACCGATCTTTTCAAAAATGACCGTTATGTCCCTATCCTGATTTTTCCTCATAGCCTGGATCCTCTACCAGTCTACTATACTATTTGGCCTTAGTTAGTCACAAATCATTCATCAATTAGAATAAAATTATCAGGGTGTGACACTAAAGCCCTAGGAACCCCAAACCGACTAAAAATGTTAGACTTTACAAACTCAACTACAGTTTTGGCATCATCTTTTCAGGTGGGAATGGCCTCTATCCATTTAGAAAGATAATCAACTACTAGGAGGATATAATTGGAGCCATTGGAAGGAGGAAAGGTGTCACACCCTGATAATTTTATCCTAATTAATGAATGATTTGAGACTGACTAAGGTCAAGTAATATAGTAGACTGGTAGAGGATCCAGGCTATGAGGAAAAATCAAGATAGGGACATAACGGTCATTTTTGAAAAGATCGGTCAAGAAAGGGCAGTATTGGAAATAATGTCTGAAATTCTTGAAAATTCCTAGAAAATCATGAAAAATAGAAAGGAGGGTACAGAATAATGTTTGAGGCTTAGAAGGTGAATATAGGATAAAAAATAATTTATCAGGGAATTATTTGTAATTATTGGAATTTTTGGTTAATTAAGGAAAATTAGCCAATTTCCATTATTTAAAATATATGGAGGCCTCAAAAATTCAAGGAAAAATAGGGATAAATTATGTGACATATTATCCTAATTTATAAAATTACTTCCCACCTTTGGAAGTACAGAGGTTAGCTTAAAGAATATTTATTACCGAATTATTATTGGTAGAATATTGATTTTTGATGGAATAAAATTTAGAAAATTATAGAGGGAGGTAAAACTTGAAAAAAATCATGGAATATCCTTGGAATGAGAGGAATTTAAGGAGGTGTTGAAATCAAAATTTTGTGATAGTAAATCGGACAGGATTGTTGGAAAATTGAACCGAAAATACACAAATAATCAGTGGATTGCACTGAATATTGGATGAGTCATTTTTCTCCCAATTTTTAGAGTAATAATTTGGCCAAAATAAGGGGGAAGGACAAGGTTGGAATTTTTCAAATTGTTCAAGGGCATAAAGGGAAATAAGAGACAAAACATTAAAATAATATTTTTTACCACATGAAAATCACATGGTGAATAGGTGTCCTTCCATGTGTCATGATCTCAAGGCTTGTGCTCTAAGATTTGTCCATGTGTAAAGTGAAAAAGAATGGACGGCCGAGATCGCATCTTTTTCTCCAAGTGCATTCTTGGTATTTTGAAAAATTCAAGCCTATAAATACCCCCCTCACCCTTCACAATTCGGCCAAGAGGTTTCCTAGAGAGGGAATGTTTTGCTCTTAAGTTCTAGGAGAGAGAAGGAAGGAAAGAAGAGAGAGAAAGGTATGTTTACCTCTCTAAGTGTTAATTATTTTAGTTAATGATTTATTTGAGGAAGATTAGGATTAATTACCTTGATTAATTATGGTTTAGTGATAGCTAAGATTAGTCATGCTATTTGATTAAAGATTAGTAAGTAATTAAGGTTAGTTACCTTGATTAATTAATGACTAGTGATTAGTTATGTTAATTAAAGGATGATTAATTATGATTAATCATGTTGATTAAGGAATGATTAAAGGTTAATCATGTTGATTAGAGAATGATTAATGGTTAATCCATAAGGGATTAGTGACTTAATCTTAGAGGATTATGTTGTATTAATGACTATGTGACTTGAGGACCTTAATTAAATATTGGATTAAGGATTAAGGGTTAGTGATTAACCAAGAAAGCATGATTAATCATGGATTAAGGAAGAATTCCAAGACCTTAATTGAGGATTAAGGCTTGGTCAAACCAAAGTCAAAGGATTAGGAAAGGTATACAGAAGTTATAAATTGAAAGGCACAAGGGTAGTATTATATTGAGAAAGAATTGTATACTGGATATGGAATTTACCATACCCTTACTCTATGGTTGATAGGCCATTTTTTGGAAACTTAGGAGGACCTCAAGCAAGGAAAACAAGGAGGAAACATTAAGCGTGGGACCGAGGTAGCGTGAACTTGCAATTATTTTGTTGACCTGCATTTGGTGTTTCTGCTATGTGTGTTTATGTGCCATGAGAATGTTTATGCACAGATGATGTGAACTCCTTGCAATGTATGCCTTGGCTCTTGCATGATTGAGTTTTGACTGGAATGATTATATACTCCATGATGATGACATGGATAAAGAATGGTTATGGCATGGCATAATGACTAGCAATGTTATTTTACTGCATGTAGCATGACATCTTATGCATGTTAACCTGATGGTTGTATGTTCAATGCTACTGGGATTTCTATGAAATCTCATTCCTCCTATAACATGATATCCTAGGTGCCACTACTTCCAAGGAGAAGGGAAAAGAAGTAATCATGGCTTGAGGAAATTATGAGTTATGTATTGTATTATATGGTTTTAAACCTTTCTTTTCCAACCTATGTAAGCATATTCTGAGCATGATCACATGACATGATAACCTTTTTGGATGTATATTAATAGTAGAGTAGCTTTATATGAAAGTATGGTCTACTTATAGTGAAAAACGAAATGGTGCTAGAATTAGTAAAAAAAGGGGATAAAAATAGTCTAAATTTGACCAAATTTTGACCAATTAAGACCCTAGTCAAATGGTTGAATTTCCCCTGAAATTTGGCATGCAAATAGATCTTATTTTTCACTTTAAAATGAGTGGTAAATCATCACAATTGAAGCTTTGTGCAAGAAGTTATGCCTTTCCGAAGTTAGGCAAAAATCCTGGAAAATAGAAAAATGACCAAATGAACAGTACTTTTTGAAATTAAAATCAGCTGCGTTTCTGATTAAAGTGGAACCTGAGGTCATTTGTCCTTGATAGATGATGTTAAGAGTTTCGAGTGAGACTTGGAACGACCTTGTTTCAATTTTTCTAGAATTAGTTATGATTTTCCAAAGTTATGCTAAGTTTAAGGTTACAATGAGTAGTAATGCAGGAAAAGAAATTTTTAAACTCAGATTTTTCAACCCGATAATCTGAAATTGCGCTTCCGAATATCCTAACTTGGTATCATATAAGGATGCAAATGTAAGGTGTTACAAAAGGGCCCCATAAATTTGATACCCCAAACATCAAACATTTCACAGAATAGCATGGGCTTTTGAGGCTTCTCATGCCTCCAACTTACTCCCCCAAATTTTTAGCATGTCTCACAAGATTTACAGAACTCATAATAGTCTTTAAACAAGGAAGGCCAGTAAAAGCCACTCTCTAAAATTTTCCTAGTTGTCCTCTTTGAGCTAAAATGGCTCCCACATGACAAAGTATGGCAAGCAGAGATAATCCGTGGCTGCTCCTCTTGAGGCACACACCGTCTTATGATCTAATCCCCACATAGCCTCCAGAGGAATGGTTCATCCCACACATAGTATTTGGACTCTGCTTGGAGCTTTTGCACCTGATGAGTGGTCATAGAAAGTGGGCTTAGTCTAGTCATAAGATAATTCACAATGTGAGTATACCAAGGCTCCTTAAGAGCCATGGAACATAATCATCAGGGAAAGAATCAAAGATAAGGTCAGAATTATCAACTCCCCTTATGTCCACAGGCAACCGGCTTAAATGATCTGCCTCATGATTTTCAGCTCCTGCTTGGCCCTTGATCTTAAGATCAAACTCTTGCAAAAGGAGAGCCCAACAAAGCAACCAAGGTTTTAAGTGGGGTTTCTTGAAAAGATACCGTACCGCTGCATGATCAGTAAAGACAATAACCTTGGAATTAATCAAATATGGTCTAAATTTATCTAGAGCAAAAATTACAGCAAACAGCTCTTTCTTAGTAGTTGTGTAATTGACTTAAGCAACATCCAAGGTCTTCGATGCACAAGCGATCACCCTCGAGAGTTTATCCTCCTTCTGTCCTAACATGGCTCCAACAGCAAAGTTAGAGGCATCATAGGAAATCTCAAAGTGTAAGTCCCAATTGGGAGCAACTAGGATGGGAGGGGAAATCAATTTAGCTTTCAAGGTATCAAAGGCAATTTTACAAGTTTCATTAAATTCAAATTCCGCATCCTTTTTCAAGAGGTTTGAAAGTGGTAAGGCTATTTTACTAAAATCTTTTATAAATCTTTTATAGAACCCTGCATGCCCCAAAAAGGATTGAATTTCTTTAAGATTAGTAGGGTATAGGGGAGAAGAGATGATTTTCTCTAAAACCTATTCCAGACCTTGGAGGTTAAATCAAAACTTTTATCCAAGGATATAGGGTGCAACCTCGGGTTGTCTCACTTAAACAGAGCCTTAGCGAAATGGACCTAAATTAGCTTAAATGTCATGCAATGAATATAAACAAGGGGTTTTGGTTTTTGAAATCATTAAGTAAATTGAATGAAGGGTAAACAAAATATTTTTGGATTTTAGGGAAATAAGTGATGAATGCAAGTAGACAATAACCAAATAGTGATGAAGTTCCTCTTGAAAGTGTGCTCAGGCTATCATAGTTCAAAATCAATTGATATGGGAGTAGAAATCACTAAGTTTCAAAATGATAAACCTTAAAGTACTCTTTAAGTCCAGAATCTTAATAAATGAATTCCATTCCTTAAGATTCTGTTAAGTGCTCTTAGTGTGTGTAGAAAGATTGATTGATGCAACAGGTCAACTGCAATCAAAATCACTCAATATCAAAACACAGCCATGCAAGAGTAGAGAGAATCAAAAGATTACAACTAACATATATGAGACTTCATATATTCAAGCTCAAGGTTCTACAATAACTAATTCACTACACAAATGAAAATCAGCTGATTACAACTATAATCAGGTAGTTCAACTACAAAATACAAAACCTAAACCTAGAAACTCATAAAATCATGGCTGAACTAGGATTAAACTACTCCCCTTCTTAGCTCATTGAACTCCAGCCATTGCTACACCTTCAAGAGGAAAGAAAACGCCTAGCCACTCATAGAAGTTTGAAGCATCTCAACCAGGAATGAATCTGAGCTTCCCATGATGGAGGTTTGACAGTGAAAAATGGAAGAAATTAGGGTTAGATGAGAGAAAGATGAGAGAGAACAGAGATGGAGGCTGTGGTATGTGTGAATGATGTCACTTACACAAAAATAGGGTTTCTAAACTAGTAATGGGGTGTATTGGGTCAGCTTATGAGGGTGGATAGGTAAAATTTCTGAAAATGGTTTGGGTCTGGGTAGCTGATTCGAGGGGTTTGTCGTGGCGAAAGTATATGTTCGCCACGGCGAACCTTGGCCTAGAGAACTTCTGCTGATGTAGTGTCTTCACTGCGGCGAAACCTGACAGAGGCGTCAATGTGTCTTGTGCACTGGACTTCCTTGATCTTCACTCTTGGCTCTTCTTCTTGAGTATCCTGAAATAAAAAGAGTTGGTTTGAGGTATCGATTGTCCCAGAAATCAATTAAATCCAATTAATGAACAAATATGACAATTTTACCCACAAATAACACTAACTCAGAACAAAGACCCTCAATCTCAATTAAGCACAAATATCATTAAAATGAGCCAAAAAGTGTAATAAAAATATGGAAAAAGTCATCAATCAGTATAAACAATTTGAGCTCAATTAAGAGATAATTTCAATTTTTGCCTTATCCACTTCTATGCCTTTGTAAGAGATCAAATGGCCTAAAACTATGCCCTCATTAACCATAAAGTGGCATTTTTCAAAATTTAAGACTAGCTTCTTTTCAATGCATCTTTGTAAAACCATTTCTAAGCTAGACAGACAAGCAGTAAAGGAGTTACCATACACACTAAAGTTATCCATGAATACTTCCATGCACTCTCCCAAGAAATCATTGAAGATTGACATCATGCATCGTTGGAACGTTCCTGAGGCATTGCAAAGTCCGAATGGCATCCTTCTGTAAGTGTAGGTCCCAAAATCACAAGTGAATGTTGTCTTGTCCTAGTCTTCTGGTGCAATGGGTACTTGAAAATAGTCGAAAAAACCATTAAGGAAACAATAGTGGGATTTACCTGCTAATCTTTCTAACATTTGGTCAACAAAGGGAATGGGGAAGTGGTCTTTACGTGTAGCATCTTTAAGTTTCCTATAGCCAATACAGAAACGCCAAGCATTTTGTACTCTAGTGGGTATGAGTTCATTCTTTTCATTTTTCACTACAGTCAAGCCACTCTTTTTGGGCACTACCTGAATAGGACTGACCTATTTGCTATCCAAAATGGCATAAATGATTCCCGTACTTAGGAGCTTTGAGATCTCCTTCTTAACTACCTCGTTAATCAAAGGATTTACTCTTCTTTGGTTTGTTTTACTAGTTTTGCCCCTTCCTCTAAAAGGATCCTATGAGTATAGATAGTTGGGCAAATACCAGGTATATCAGCTAGAGTCCATCCTATGGCTTTCTTGTACTTTTCAAAACATTAAGCAACATGTTCTCCTCTTCTAGGGAAAGGTAGTTTGCAATAATGACTGGGAGTTGCTCATTAGATTCCAAGAAAGCATATTTAAGGTTAGGTGGTAGGGGTTTAAGCTCAAGAGTGGGTGGTTGGACTAGAGAGGGGATTAATCTAGAAATATTAATAGAAGAAAGTGCAAGATTACTCCCCTCTCCCTTCTTGGCTGTGGAATGAATCCCAAGGTTGATTGAGTCCACCACTAACCCCTCTATTTCTCCAAGGGTTGAATCAACTAGGTGTTGATCATTGTTAGCAACTGCCTTGGACACCATATCTGCATCACTTAAACAATAATTTAGGGCACTATCAAATAGATACTTCAAAGTATGGGAAGAAATGGTGTAAGAGATTTGTTCACAAGGTGAAGTAGGAATCTCTATGGCCCTTAAACCAAGACTCCTTCTATAAAGTAGGTGTGAAGTGAAATGTCCTGACTTTAACCCCTCAAAGTATGCATTCATAAGGGTTATGATTCAAGCAGATCACGACACGAGCCCGTGGATTTAAAATTTCAACATAATTACTGGGGTTACTATTTACTGTTTAATTTCCAGATTACAGGTCCTACTTCAAAAATTCATAACTAATTCTATAAAAATCGTATTAAGGTGTTCTAAAATTCTACAGAAAGATATTTTGATGCTCTTTAAGAGAAAAATATCAAACTGGACTTATCCTTTCCTAATTCATACAGTTTAATCAATAAATATTACTGTTCATTTCATAAAATCTGAAACTTTCAGATTCTGTGGCTCAACTTTGGAAATTTGTATCTTCTTGTGTACACATCCAAATAATACTATTCATTTCATAAAATCTACCTCTCATTTTTAATCTTGGGATGTGTACTATGAGTCTGCCAAATCTCGTGACTAACTTATTCGTTTCATAGGTCAAACTGGAGCTACAAACTCACTGCTTTAGGACCTACGTTTTATCCCTTAATATCTCTTTACTTTAATTCTTTTTATTTCTTTGGCATACATAACATGGGCTTACTCTTTCTCATTCATGCTCATACACTTTCATTCATGCCAGAAATATTATAATTAATTACATGGCATTATAGGTATCCATAACATAAATTACATAATAGGAGAATTACACATTGAATAATAATATCATTCATTAACATGAACAATTCTCCACTTTCTTCTTGCTTCTCATGCCATTATTGCCTATTGATGATTGACCTAAATGGTTGGTTAGGGAGGGGGTGAGATTTGTTGGAATCTCAGTAGCAAACAATACCATATTAATCATGCTAGATGGATACTAATCCACTACACGCAACTTGTTTATTCTCTTGTTAATTAGTGACATATTAGCATGCTCAAAGCTAACTTCTTGATGTATGGCCATGGAGACATAATGTACTCATCATGAATAGCAATTATAGTAGCTAAAACATATCACAATAACATTCAATAACATGTACACGGCAACACACAAGCATACAAGATCAAGCAATGACAATAGGTAAGTTCACTACCCTGCACCTCAAGCTTTCCTCTGATTTTTCCTTTGACTCCCTTGACTTTCCAACCATGTGGGCATTCGGTCAACATCACCAAACATCCTCTTGGATGTTCCAAGGTCCTAAACATAGTCATAATGATCATACAATCTATTAGGACCAAGAGATTACATAATGTTCAAAACATGAGCTCTTGAACCTCAACCCTTTCTCTTGGTTTTAGGGTTTTCTTTCTAGCTTTTCTAACATAAATCTCATCATTTCCCATCCTTAAGATCCATTTATTATTAATTAGGACCACTTTAGATGGTCTTAGACTCAAGAAGATCAAATCTGGAATTTTCGTTCAACTTTGAAAATTCATAATTAATTCTAGAAAAATAAAAATTGAGTGGTTCCAAGTCTCACTGAAAGGTCCTTAAGTTCTCTTTAAAGAAAAAATAGTTTCAGGAACAATTCTATGCTGAACAGTATCAGAATTGTAAGGAATTTGACACTCTTCCAAAGGTTAAACACTGTTTCCAGATTTCAAACCCTAATTTTGAAAAATCACCATAAATCGTACACATATCCAAATGAAGTGTTCTACCCATGGATTTAAAGCTTACAGAGTGCACTTTAATCATGCCAAATTTTAGAATCAGATACAAAGAGTAAGTTATTCGAAATAGGCATCAAGTCAGATGCTATAACCATCACATACCTTGATCTTGAAGCTTGAATCTTGTTTCTTCTTCTTGGCCTTCACCCCTACATTTTTCTCTCTAAATTTTGGCAAAGTTTTTCTTCTACAAATGGCTGCCAAAATTTTCTTCCAAGGTGGGGTATTTATAGCCAAAACTTTGGCTTGAATGGACCAAAATGCCCTTGGTGGCTAATAGAAAGAGTAAGGGCAATCTTGGAACTTTAAGTTGACTTTTACATCATCATTGCATCATTTTCTTGCATCATCCTTACCTCATTCTTTTAGAAGATGCCAAGTGTCACGAATGTGGTGTATGAGAAGGGAGATTAGATCCTAGCCATTGGATCAAAACTTGTTCCCTAAGTTTCCTCTTGCTTTACTTAGCCCACGTTTCTCCGACTTTCTTTATGGCCTTCCGGAGCTCAGAAAATTCCTCTATCTAATCCATAAATCCCCTTTAATTCTAAAGAGTATCTATGAATTTTCTTAGGCCATAACACTTCTTTTAAGCCTTGTATAAAATTCATTTACTAAAATACCCTTTTATCGGCATAACCGGCTTTTTAATTTATTAAAGCCATTCCACTGGCCTTTTGGCTACAGGACTAATTTTATAAATTAGTACAACCTTCCAACCATTTAACCTCATTTTTGTGTACATTTTTTAGGTCTCCTGGTATTTTAAATAATTACCTCAAATGGTATACTTTTTACCGGCTATAACCTCATAAATTCCATTTAAGCTGCTTCAAGGGCATTTTCGTCTTTTCTCTTCACAGAAGATCCTTAGAATATTATTTCCAATTTTTTGAGATTTTCATGGAATTCTCTGTATACTCTTTCATTTTTACCCCTGTTAGTCATAACTTTCTGAATTTACGGTTTAGTCCCTACTTGGACTTAACTTCATACAACCATTTCTTTGAGGCTTCTAACTTAATCTTTAGCCTGTATCTAGCCTATTTTCTCTCTCTGGGCCTTTGAGACTTTACTGGAGCCTCTAGCCTTGATTATACTTGAGCCCCTAAAAACTTTTACTTTGCAGTTTAGTCCCTAAAACTGTTTTGACTTCCTTTCTCATCTTTGGGACTTCTACTCAAAAGGGGTCTAGTAGCCTATCTAATTCAGACTATTTCTGGTATTTCTAGGCCCAAAAGTTGGGATGTTACACGAAGGTGAAACCACAATAGTGGATGGGCACTCTAAGTTTGCAGCACTGTAAGGTTTTCGTCGCGGCGAGATGAATGAGTAGAGCTGACACCTCTCGGGATAGAGTTGTTCGTCGTGGCCAAACCTCCTTCTTGTCGTGGTGAACTGGAAAAACAGTAAGCTTCATTTTCAGAGACTACAATGCTCTGCCTCTCCTCTAATTCTAAATCTCTTGCAACACTAACAGAAAGCTCCTCTCCAAGAGAGTTATCACTGATAATTGGAGGTATAGTGCTAATGCAAGATTCAAATTCATAAGATGACAATAAAATAGGACGTTGGGTTGGTCGTGTACAATTAACTATTGCACAGTTAAGACACGTCTCGCTGTCACCACATGAACATAAAGAGGGAAAAGAATAAAGGGAAGAAAATGAAGTGGGGGTGTCATCCTCATTAAGTAAGGACTCACATGAATAAAAGTCAGAGATATCAGAGATGACCTCACTTAATTCAAATTTAGAAACAGCATCCTCAATAGCAACATCAATAACATTTAATCCTAAAAGAGAATAATCCTCATATGGATGCCTCATTGCCTCATACATATTGAAAGAGACTACTTGTTCTCCTACCTCCATGGTTATAACACCATCTCTCATTCGAATCATCATGTTCAAAGTCCTCAAGAATGGTCTACCCAGAATGAGTGTGGATTCATGAGACAACACATTAGCCATATCAAGCACATAAAAGTCAGCAGGAAAAAGTAAACCCTTGACTTGCACTTGGATATCCTCTAGAATTCCCTCAGGTTTCCTAGTTGTTCTATCGGCCAGTTGGAGTGTAACAGTAGTGGTTTGTAAGATACCTACTCCTAAAGCTTGATACACTGACAGTGGCATAACATTTATGGCCACCCCCAAATAGCTATGGCAACCTTTCCTACAGTGCAGGGAATAGTGAAAGCACCGGGGTCTTGGCATTTAACTAGGATTTGAGGATTGAACAAGGCAAAAACATTAGGACTAACTTGAACTAATTCATTAGGCTTAAATCTCCTCTTATTTGTGCAAAGCTCTTTTAAGTATTTAGCAAAAGGAGGGGAATTCTTAATCAAATCAATGAAAGGTAAATTCACTTCAAGCTTACTAAAGAAATCCACAACCTCTTTTAAAGTTTTAGATGCCACAACCCTTTTAGACATAAGATATGTATTGGGAAAAGGGAGTTCTTTAGAATTTACCTCCTTACCATCATGCATTAAGACTCCCTCTTTGCTCTTTTCTCCTTTCTTTGCAACAGCTTTTCTCTGATTTTGCTGAACTTCCTTGGGTTGCTCCTCATGGCATTCATTTTTGTCACTAACTTCTTGATCAACACCTTATGGCTCCTTGGATTTCTTGAGCAATGCCTTCTCTTTAGAACTTTCAGAAGGCTTCATGGGTGAGAGAGGTGGGCTTTCATCTTCATCATTGTTGCCTTCTTTTGAGTGAACTGAACTCGCTTCCCACTCCTAAGCTCAATAGCATTGAGAGACTTAGGATTTATGACAGTGTTTAAAGGCATTGTACCACTAGCTTTAGCTTGTTGATCATTCATGGTATTGGACATTTGAGTGACAAACCCATTCAGATTCTCATGCTTAGTTTCAAGCTGTGCAGTCTTTGAGTACACAATAGAAAAATTGCTCTCAAACTGACTTCTCATAGCCCCCCTCTTCCCTTCCACTTGGCTTATCTTATTATCTAGGGAAGCTATCTTGCTATCACTCTTGGAAATTTAACTAGACAAGTTCTCAATCCCCTTCAAGATAATTTGTAATTCACTACTTCCACCACTTAGTTGTTGTTGGGGATTAATCGAAACTACTGCAGAAGAGGGATTAAGTCTCTGATAATTGCTTGAGGGACCACCATGGTAGTTATTTCCTTGAAAATTCCCAGCTTATGAAACATCCTACCTTTGACCCCTCAGAGCACGCATTCGTAAGCGTTATAGTTCAAGCAAATCATGACACAAGCCCGCGGATTTAAAATTTTAACATAATTACTCGGGTTACTATTCACTGTTAAATTTTCAGATTATAGGTCCAACTTCAAAAATTCATAAGGAAAATTCTACAAATTGTATTAGGGTGTTCTAAAATTCTATAGAAATCCATTTCAATTCTCTTTAAGGAAAAAAATATCTAATTGGACTTATCCTTGCCCAATTTGTAGAGTTAAATCAATAGATGTTACTATTCATTTCATAAAATCTAGAACTTCCAGATTCTATGCCTCAACTTTGGAAATTTCTATCTCCTTGTGTACACATCCAATTGAGGTGATCTACCTCTCATTTTAAAGCTTGGGGTGTGTATTAGGAGTCTACCAAATCTCGTGACTTGACTCATTCGTTTGTTAGGTCAAACTGGAGCTACAAACTCACTGCTGTAGGACCTACGTTTTATCCCTTAACATCTCTTTACTTTAATTCTTTTTATTTCTTTAGCATACATAACATGGGCTTACTCTTTCCCATTCATGCTCATAGATTTCTATACATGCCATAAGTATTATAATTAAATACATGGCATATAGGTATCCATAACATAAATTACATAATAAGAGAATTACACAATGAATAATAATATCATTCATTGACATCAATAATTCTCCACTTTCTTCTCCTTGCTTCTTGATAAGTCTCATTATTTGCATATATTTCTAGCCCTAAACTCATGCTTTTGCCATCTATAATTGCATACTTTGGGCATAATTAGCTTCCATTGTGCATAAGAGTTGGTGAGAAGAATTATGAGGTTTTGCAAGTGTTTTTACATGTTTTTATATGATTTTATTTGTGTGTACTTTTGATCCCTGCTTTGGCATGAATTTCAGGAAGTTTCAGTAGCATTTTCGCCATTCTGTCTGAGGCGCCACGGCTGATTTGGGAAGGCGCCACGGCGGATTTCCAAGGTACTCTCGGTGAAAAGCGCCGCGGCGGATGGACTAAGGCGCCACGGCGGACGGAGGTTTTCATGAAGCTCAGGATCATTAATCAAAACGACACCGTACAGGCAAAGCGCCGCGGCGGATTGAAGGAGGCGCCGCGGCGGATGACCAAAATTTCCAGATTTAAAACCAGAGTCGCGCGCTTCAGCCAAAGGAGATATTCAGTTACCCATTCTCCCTTCAGACGCGAATTTCTTGCTCTCTCCGCCCTCTCTCATTTCTCTCTCTCTTTCTTCTCTCTTCCATTTTCGTCCAATTCCATCAATTTCCACCGATCAACCATGGATCTTTCATCAATTCTTGCTGTTTCTACCCTAATCCAGAGTATGAGTAGCTGAATTTCCAAGTTCTTCTAGCAATGAAGCTGACCTGAGTTCATGGAGCTAAACAGGAGTCATTTCAGATCTATTTTCTACCTTCTATTCTAAGAGTCATTTGTTTCAGTTGAACAATTGTGATTAGAATGAAGATTGAGTGATTAGATTTATGTTTCTTGGAATTTAGATCTGATTGAACATTCAGATGTGAGTTGTGTCCTTTAGTTCAGTTGAATAGAGGATTCTCTGTTGATTTGTAAATCTAATTCGTTTTACTTGGACTGTTGTTCTGTAAATCTGAATTTTGGTTGAATATATTGATGATTCACAGTTGTGGTCATTCTTAGAGAATTGCAACTTGCTTCTCAAGTGTTCTTGTCAATTGATTTTCCTTCTCATAGAATCAAAACAATGAATCTAGTAAGATAGTTGTTTCTGATCTATGTTAAGAGAGACTTGAGCAGTAGCTGAATCTATCCATTTAATTGACATTAAGAGACTCCAAATTATAAGATTGAACAAGGAAGGTTGGATAAATTGCTAGGGGAACTACTATCTTTCATCTGAATCTCATCTGCAATTTACCTTTCATTAGATTTGTTTCTTGTTTTGATTTCTCTTTTTCTGAACTCAAGCTCTCATCTTGGTAATTTGATAATTAATAGTGAATTGTTAAGAATTGAAATACAACTTAAGGCTCCTTGTGAAGAATGACCTAGGTAGTGTCTCACTTGCTGCATTTTCCCTAGTAAATTTGATTACCTAGCGACAAGGTCTATCAAATTGGGCTGCCGTTGCCGGGGAACCTTACTTGTTGAGGTTCTGAGCAATTCACTGGTGTGCCAAGAAAATTTTCATGTTTGAAAACCCAAAACTTCAGAAAAAGTAGCTTTAGTGTTTTTGAGTTGTGTTGCATTTTCACTTTTGTGCTTTGTTGTTAAGTAGTTTCCCTTTTGCTGTGTTTCAAATTCATTCCATGGGTTGTCAAGGAGTTAACACAATTGAGTAGGCTGTGAATTGTTTGAATCCTTGCTGTAGCAACCTTTTCCCTTTAATTGTTCTTCCATTTAACCTAATGATGGTTGGTGTTGTTTTTATGCTTTTAAGATATTTTTCTTGTTGACAAACTAATACCATTGTGTTAAGGGGTTCAATTTGCAGGAGTGAAGGTGTGAACAGTGTCAGAAGCTGCTGCAGAATTCGTCCATCTGGTTTATCAGTACCAGGCGCCGCGGCGGATATCATCAGGCGCCGCAGCGCCTTTCACAGAATCAATTCTGCAACAAGCGCCGCGGGATTGCACCAGAGGCCGCAGCGCCTGTCCATTTTCAGCTCGGCAACCGTCTCTGTAATAGAGGCCGCGGCGGATCTGTTAAAGGGCCGCGGCGGATTTCACCTGATCCCCTCTTAACTTTTTGTTCTCTCTTTGACTTCTGTCTTTTGTCTAATTGCTTTTTCACATTTATTTTATTAGTCTATTCTAGTGTTCTTTAGTTGCATGTCCCAGGATAAGGGTCTTTTACCTTTTGATTGGGAAATCAATAGAACTCTTAGGCAAATCAAGAAAACCAAACAAATAGCTGAGTCTAGTAAGCAACCTATAGTGAGTGACTCTCTTCCTCAAGTTGAATCTTGTCTTCTTCCTCAGAATCTGAATCTACTTTAGGAGGGTTTATAGACAATCATTTTGTGATGGATCAAAATAATAACAATGCCCAAACTGAGAGAGGTGATGCTACAAATAGACCTCAAAATGAAAGGCAAGCTGAAAATGTTCTCCATAATGCTAATATTCAATTGAATAGAGATGAGGAGAATAGGAGCATTAGAGAAATTAATAACTCAAGTGTGAACTGTGATCCATGTGGTTTTTATAACTTTGAAGCTGATTTTGAACTAAAAGGTACTTTGATTAATGCCTTACCAAGATTCCTTGGTCTTGCAGGGGATGATCCATATAGACACCTTCAGAATATGCATGCGGTTGTTCCTCTATGAAGCCCCATGGTGCTCAATTGGAAGATGTGCTAAGGAGAGCTTTCCACTTCACATTAGAGGGAAATGCCAAAGAATGGTTGCAAAGCCTACCTCAGCACTTCACAACACTTACATGGGAACAACTTAAGAAGGCCTTTTTAGAGAAGTACTTTCCTGCATCAAGGACATCTAAATTGAGGAAGGCTATCTATGGAGTTCAACAAGATAGTAGAGAACCTTGTATGAGTATTGGACAAGATTTCTAGCTATGCTTTCTAAATGTCCAAATCATCAAATCAGCAAGTCTAATCTAGTCCATATTTCTATGAGGGTTTGCTATCTCATCACAAGAACACAATAGATGCTGCAGCCCATGGTTCACTATTTGATTTGACTCCTCACAATGCTTGGGAATTATTGGAGAAGATGGCCAACAACAATCAGCAATTCAGCACAAGGGATAACCAATCTGTCAATGAAATTTTAAGGTCAAATCCTACTAACTTAGACTCTCAATTTGCTGCCTTATCAGAAAGAATGGACAAGAGAATGACTAGGATGGAGCAACTCTTGTCAACTAAACAATGTGGTGCTATGGGAACATCTCAAGCCTTGGTAGCTCCCTCTTGTGACTCCTGTGGTTCTATGATGCATTGTACTGAATCTTGCCCTTCTCAATTTGAAGAAGTGTCAGCCATGTATCAACAAAGAGCCGTCAATATCAGCAAAGGAACCCTTTCTCCAACACTTATAACGAAGGATGGAAGGATCATCCCAATTTTAGATGGGGAGCAGGAGA
>NW_021637617.1:0-30113 GCF_004799145.2 Neltuma alba | reverse complement strand
CTTACCAAAAAAATTTTCAGGTCCCAGATGTCACATTAAAAATTGTGTATCATTTCAAAAGAATAGGAAGACTCCCATAGTACAATCGTAGCAATAGCTAATGAAACCAATGCCTGGTTAATGTGGTTTACAACTTGAGGATTAATTAGCCGCAAATCAAGTTTCAATGCCCCTGCCAGTCACAGGAAATCGAGAAGGGGAAAGAGAGAACCCAATGACGGGTAGAGGAAATAGAGATTTACACAATAGATAAAAGAAGAAAAAGAGAAAAAGGAGGATTTTCAAGCGAAGAGGTATTTTATTGCACATCTGAATCGGTGGGTGCAGATTTGTCTATGAAGTCATGCAGCTCTCGGTCCTGCTGTTTCTTCAGGTGACCCTGGGCAGTTGAATTCACTATCTTGATAAAGAAGTTCAAAAGCATCAGCCACACGAGAGTGTTCCAGATCGAAGCAAACGATAAATCCCACTTTCCCCCCTGAATGTAAAGAGATAAGCCGAAGAGGGGGGAAAAAAAGGAAATAAGAATATGTGCAATAAACCAACATGAAGACATTAAAGTTGTCGTACACAGCTGCATGATGTTCATGGGCTAGACAGGAATATGAAACATTTTGGACAATAATGCCCTTGTGAAAGGGATATTTATATTTGCAATGACAGAACTTCCACTTGTCAACATAAGAAGAATTTATATTTTATGCAAACAGAGCCTACAAGCTTATTGGACTTTAGCCCAACCTAGCTCACAAAAAGATCTATGGGTACCTGGATTTTCTGAGGAGAAACTTGATGGGGTGCCTTCATATACTTTTCTCTGACTGCCTTGAGCTTTGAAATCACATCAGGCAGGATAGAAGCAAAACCAGGAATATGGCTTACAACCCAGATGACTCATTCTCTATCCAATCAAGAAGTTGATTATTGCAGATTAAGATGATAAATACTGTCTGCACAATAAGAATATAATTTAGAGTCAGTCAAAATCCCCCCCGTTCTTCAGAATCTTTTCATTCGCCTTATACAATATGAAATATTCATACCAAGAAAAGAAAAATGAAAATTTTGAACCTCCAGAAAGTGGGATATATGGATTAACACTTGAGAACAGTTAAGCAGGCTTCTTTTTTTTCCGGTTGAATACTAGTGCAAGAGATCTAGAGTTCCCTCTATAGCAGAGCATCATTTGATTTGTTACAAGTAGAGCAAAAGTAATACTGAGCAGCATATGAAAAACTAAAATTTAAACATACCTGTATATGAGTTTTGACAAGTGCCTTTCCAATCAAGGTTGGAAGAAAGAATTTCCAAAAAGGAATCCCAAATTGTCCACACATGATACCGGCAAGGTCAAATAGAGGATTTGGCACCTGAAATTAAAAAATAAAAATAAAAATAATAAAAATAAAGAACTAAGGCAGCTCACGTGCTGAACTAAGAAATCATCCACTCTAGCAACTTGATGTGTTAAAACGAGGGTTGGGGTCAACGCTCATTTACCAATTACACAGTTATGCATTATAAAAGTGCACACTTACCAGCTTAATTTGATTAATAAGCTGCACACTTACCAGCTTAATTTGATAATAAGCTGATTAACACAGAGAAATTTGATTTCAACGGGCCAAATATTTTTCTATGGCAACCAAAACAATAATTCAATGAATATGATGCAATCTTTAATAAGATGAATCATTAAAGATGAAAATGTCCAAAGGCCTAAAGCCAAATTAAGGGATCTTAACAGGAAAGCACAGTAAATTGACTCAATAAAGTTTTCAACTAATAAGCTTAAGTTAATCATTCTCTAATTAAGGGAAAGTCAAAGAATATCCCACTTATATATGAGCATAGACCACCATTATTTCCCATATCTCAATTACGGTAAAAAGAAACTTATAAAAATAGTGGTTTGTCAAGGAAGACTAAAAATTCCGGTCAGAAAAAAAAAAAAAAACGTCAATAAAAATCATGAACTGTTAGATGGTGGAACACACACAGCAGTCCAGAGTCCCAATGTTCATAAAAATAATAATAATAACAATAATAATAATAAAAGGCAACTAGTGTTAAAGAAGTTAGCAACACACAGAAATTCCACCTATAGAAGAAGTAACAAGTTGTACAGACAAAGGTTGAACTGGTAATGTAGCACAAAGTCCATACTAACCGAAGCAAGCACCAAAATGGTAAGGAAGTTCAGATGTTGGGAGTGTGAAAGGAGCCAACGCTTCATTTGATTTAAGTAAGTGGCCATAATCCCTTTATTTTCAGTATCCAACTCTTCCATGGCGTCCAAGGCCCTCCCAGACTCACGTGCTACAGGAATATGATTGTTAGAATCATGCACAAACAAATTCCAAAAACAAAGAACCAAATGACTAGAAAAAGGGCCAAAAATACATTAAAAGGGCAAAACAAAGCATTTGTATCAGAATGGAAAAGGAGAAAACTAAAGATGATAAAATAAAGTGGTCAAGCACATGGCCAAAACAATATCTTCGACGACAATAGTGAAAGACCATAATATGAGATTAAAGTCAAATGGTATATGAACTGATCTGAAGAACAAAGCAAGAGATGGACGTGGATTCCAACCCACAGCTGTTATCCATAAAATGGAGGAGACATGGGCTTGCTTATAATTATTGTCATATCCAATAACTTTCAAACATTAAAACGCAGATGTCCTATTAACTCTGTCCGATCATGAAGAAATCTCTATACAGCGTGAGGGAAACAAATTTCCATAAGCTACAAAAGATAAGACTTATTTGAAATGTATAATTGCACAGGAAAGATGACCACAAGGTCAGAAAAATACACAGTAGCAGAAGCTGGGGTTAAGCTTTAGTTTAGATAAGCTTAAGAGTAGTAGGGCCTACGACAATCTCAAATTACAAATTATATAAAATTGTTATATATATTTTAGCTATAGCGAAGGCCTTACCACACTTAAAAATAATTTACATATATATTTTTAAATTCTAACAAAGCCTTGCCCCGTTCTCCTCTTCCTAGTAAAAGCAACAAAAGAGCAGCAAAATTTTGAAAGCTTCATATCATCCTACTGAAGTAATCTTTACAAGCTAGATGAAAATAACATTATTTCAACGGTAAGCATATTGTTTTTAAATAGTATTGAATTATTAAATTAAGAGAATGACTAAGATAACAACACATACCTGCCCTTGAGATAAAGTAAGGAGGAAGTTCCCCTATAGCTGTTCCAGCACCCCAAAGAATAGCCTCCATCTGGACTTGAGGCAGAATCCTGCTAAGCGGAACCCGTGAACCATGTACTGTTTGGAACAATGGTGGCCCGTAGTCGGAGCAGTCTTTGTCAAGCCAAGAAGGACCTCTTTTCAATTGTATTGTATCATATGGAGCACTTTTCAAATCAACTCGGCCACATTGCATTGCTTTAATTGTGAAAAATGCTATGTGAGGACCCAGATATAAGACAAAAGTGTGTAAACCAGATCCTGAGCCAATGGAAAAATACGTACATATATAAGAAGATAATTTACCAAAATAGAAAAAGGAAGCAGAAGGTAAAAGACCGAACATGATTGTGGCTTACAAGGATTGGTAAATCCTTAAAAGTATGGTCACACATTTTACACAAGTGCCTCTTTAAAGTGAAGATCACAAACCAACGGTGTCTAACAATCAAGAAAACACAAAGGTACAAAGATAAATTATCTTCTTGCATGCATCTTTTACTTACCAAGGCCAATGGAAGATGCAACACCAAGGGCTATCCACCACAATCCGAATTGGAAATAATTATGAAGCTCCTCAATATGCTGCAAGATCACAAGTTATTGTAGTCGAAGTATTTAAACAACATCGTGAAAGATTTAAAATAAATACTATAAAGGTAGAATACAGTAACAAGACGATATATATGGATATAGATTTTGTCATCATCATCATTGACATTTAACAGAAACATTGATCCCACATATTACTATTTGAGGCTGTTGTAGAGGGATTTTAGTCTAAGTTCACCTTCCAAAAGTGTATATAGCGTGAAATTGCCAACCAAGCCCACTACGAAGGTTAGAAAATAGAATATAAGATAATACCTTTTCATGAGGACCATCAATGGTCATCAGCACTATGCCAAAAGCTCCTACAAAAGCACTGAACAGCAAAAGCCACCCACCTTTTGCCAACAAATATAATATTGTCTTCTTCATAAAATCAATAACAGCTAATGTGAAGAATTTTAATGTTTTGAAGGGTTGTGTGGTTAGTGTCAAAATTTCTAGTTCCTGTTGATGCTTCTCACGGAGCCCTGCAAAACAAGGAAATTTTAGCAATTAATTCCAAATATTACGGATGCAGATTGAGTCACAACTAATTGTATTGACGAGAAAGATTTATCGCAAATTCCAACATAAAAGGCCATCTCAACTTTGACAATGAAGTACAAGATTCCAATAACTGTGAAAGTGTGACAGAGCAACTGCTTCACTAACAACCTGTCTTCATTCCCTAAGGCTAAGCTGACTTACTATATACATTTAAATTGTTTTTTGTTTTTTATGTGCATCGTGATAACAAAGAAGATAACTCAGACCAACCAACATTCAACTCTAGACCCATCACACATTTGGCTGCCAAGAATTTGCAAGTAACTCCTGTTATACATCTTAAAGATAATTCAGGCCAATTGAAACAATTAGAAACTAAAGCAATTGAGAAGAAGCCCGCAAGGAATACCCTGATCTTATGCAATTCAACTTGTTCTGGCATGAAGAAATTTCTGACGTTATTTAATGATGATAATTAATTAGGTTTTCTTCCTTACAAAACATTTGATGCATTTTTTAATGAAACAAGAAAAGTGGGCGATTTGCTAATTACTAGTCTAATTGCTATTATTTCATAGGAAGCAGGTATAAAAAGGGAAGAGAAGAGAGAAGAGAAAGAAATAGGAGACGGAGAGAAAGAAACTAGGAAGAGAAATATCAAACTGAATCATCTGCATAAGCAACAATAACAACAGCATCTAATCAAGTCCTAGGCCCCTTATTTATATCAATCTAACTGCTAAATCATAACTGTCACAACTAACTAAATAACTCCTACTCCCTGTTATATTTATCTAACACAAACACAGAGCACTTGATTTGAATATCTGATACTGATACTAATCTAAATCACATCCCTTCCCTAGGCCAATTCCTTCTCCCTTCCAAGCCACCCAAATAGCTTGAACCCAGAACAAAAATCCAGGATAACAAGTTTTCAATCTATGAAATACAATGATGACTTGTGATTCTGAGTGAAAGCAAGCAATTCAGCCATTGAGTTGTTAGTTCATACATATCAAATCTAAAACCCTTATCAAGAATTCTAACCCTTCAGAATACCAGCTGTAATTAATAAATTGGTGATTGATAAGACCCTATCACTTATTGCCGCCAAAACTCACAGAAGCAGATATGAAAGCGTGGCAAAATGGCAGAAAAGGTGGAACTACTGGTCTAGAAGGAAATATAAGGGTGAGGACCATAGGAGACAGAAAAGCGGGGAGTAAAGCTGGGTAGTCATGCTGACAAAGGTAAGGGAAACAGTCAGAAATTTGGGAGTGGGTGTATATAGAGAGGAGTTTGGAAGGACGAAAGGGGGAAGAAGGACCTCAAGTCAGGATTAGGCATTGGAGTGGAGGGAGCCAACCCTCTCGAATGATTGGCAATCCTGTTATCTTCTATGTTATTTGTAGTGTCATTGTGTGTGGTTTGTATCTTTGCTCTTTTTAACTGTAATCATTTTCCTTCCTTTACAGTGTCATTTGTAGGTAATCTTCTTTGTACCAGTGTAGCGTATTGCATCTAAAGTAATGTATTTTAGCTTAAATTTTCATCTGTGTGTAAATCTGTTCTTTAGATAACCGAAGGTGGTCCGATCTGGAAATATTTCTTGAGGGGCCTATCAGCATTCAGTGATTTAGATTTTAGAATCCCAAACAAATTCAAATCCAAGACTCCCTCAGAAGACAGATAGCTAAGCATCGAGGAGTTCTAAGATGCCAAGACAGCAAATAAAAACCTTTCGAGATATCCAAGTCAACTGACTCTTTTGCACATGTCACTCTAAGTAGTCCCCCATCACATTACAAAATCCCTCCAGGGACTTAGACCGATGTTGATCACCCATTCCACTTGACCATAAAAGTAAGACGCTTGCATATCTGATTTCTAAGAAATGTGATGAACTGAGGCACTGAAACCCCCTTCGACCACAATACTTTGATTTGGCAAAACCACACCCCACACATACTCTAACAAGTCCCAACCCAGACACCGGTCTCTCACGTTCTACAAAGGTCCGAACTTTGGACCCTGCGATTTCATACGAAACATCCGAAACCCACACACTATTTCTAATCTAAAAATTCTCCCCCAAAAAGAGTATAATTAAAATCATCAAACAATACACAAACGGGAATAAACGTGAAAGTAATTATTTCAAAAGCACACTTTTCAACGTCAAAATTTAGAGAAGAATATGATTACGAGAATAGTATATATTGAACTGAAATCAAACAACTTGCCTGAGATCGACATGTCAGTGCTTTCCGAAGAAGACGAAGAAGAAGAAGAAACTGCGTTAGTTCCCGACCCCCTCATCGCTCTCACATACGAAGAATCCCTTTTAGTTTTTTTTGGAACCTCTAGCTATCTGCGTTGCGTCTTGTGACTTCACAATACGGCAACAGCCAACAAATGATTCAGAAATGAGAATAAATGAATTCTCTAAAACTAAAGACCCATGTTTTCGAAGTTTGGTTTTTCGAATGGTTTCGCCCAATTTTGCAGATCTAAAACTACAAAATCAGAGCTCCGTTTGAAGCGTTCGCTCACTTCCGCGGGGTTCCCACGCCGCTACCCAATTCCCATCTGAGAATTATATAGTTGGCTCGTTTCTTTCTCCTGAGTAATAACAATGATTATGATAATACTATTCGGTTAATAATTTCTGGGATCATAATCCAGAGCAACAGTTTTCTTGGGTAAGTAAATCTAAAATAATATCAATATCAATATAAAATTTGAAATAGTCGAAAATGTAAAATTATAGTAATACTCATCAATAATCAATATCAACATTAAATTATTAATATCATTCTTTTACAAAATTGAAGTTTTCTTTATTTTCCTCTTTTTTTCCAACAATTTATTTCCCTCTTACAACAACTCTAGTTGTATGACTCATTTTAATTTTATATCATTGATCATTTCATTAAAAAGTATTAAATTATTAATGTACTTAGTATTTTGGGAAAATAATTTATGCTAAAAATAATGCCAACATCAATATTAATATAAAATAGGGTTAATTAAAAGGCGTATTTGTCCTTAAATTACATTCGTTGTGGTCGGTAGGGTTAGAATGTTTGGTCGGACGTTAGCCAAATGCCAATCGGTCTCGTCTCAAATAGAGGCATGAAACGGGAGTCTTTTTTGTTTTTTTGCCCCCGTGGATAATACATGAGCCTAACTTTTTTTTTTTTTGGCAGAAGACGTGAGCCTAAACTTACAGGTTTTTTGACATTAGCCTTAAAAATACCTGACATGATCTGAAGTCTGTTTTTAAAAATCTGCTTAAAACGTAGATCTTTAAATGAGTTTAGAAATCTATCCGTCTAAGGTTGTATATAAATATATAATCCTTTAATTATTTAAATAAATATAATTTAAATTTACAATAGAATAACAAAATTTCATTATATTTCATAAAACTCAATATAATTACAAGTTTACAAGATTATAAATAGAATATTTTTTCACAATAGTAATGGAAACAATCATGAGAATTCATCATGATCACACTAATAATATAATACCACCTCTAGTCCTAATTATAAGAGTTAGTTGACTAATTTGAGGAAATTAATGAGATTATTTATAATAAATAGGTGTTGTCTTTCCTAAAATATCCTTACTAATTAAGTGTATTGGCTAAAACTACTATTATTAGAAAAACTACCTTAAAAAAAACAAAAATATGAGAGCTAAAGCAAATTAGGATCTTATATTTAGAACCAAAATAAAAGTCAAACAAGGTATTATATTAAGAACTTGAGGTAGTATAATTTTTACTTCATTAGATGGCACCTACAAAATGAATCAAGCCATGAACATTAAGAAACACATTCAAAACCAATGGAAAACAAAATTTTGGCAAGTAATTTGGACTAATTTTTTCTTAGGGAAAATGACTAGAAAATGATTGTTGCAATATGAAATGAAAAAATGAATATGTAAATAACTGAAATCACCAAATGGGCCTGAGGTATGAATCTGGGATTTTCAAATTTTGGTTAAAGACTAAATGCCCTCAATTTTTTCGAGAAAAAACAGAGTCAAAATTGAATAGTTTTCAACGGAATTGCAACCAAGTTTCCAGGTCTCCACTCAATGAAAACCGCATAGGGTTCTCCCAAGTCTCACATTGCGCTCGCTAAAACTGCATAGGTTTCTCCCAAGTCTCACATTGCCATCATTGAGGATACTGTCAATAAGGCATGTGCGTAGTGTCAATCTTCTTCTTTTCCATGGGGTCACAGTGAAAAGCAATAAACCAGTGACAAGCTTCAATCTTTAGAAAGAAGAGGGGGTGGCGAGAGAGAGAGAGATCTCGAGAGAGAGCACCCATAAGGTTGTCACCGGTGGAGGAAGAAGCCGGTATTCGCTTTCGACCAAGGTAAGCCACCTAAATCTCTCCGTCTTCTACTTCTCTGATTAGAGTGGTTTTATTTGGGGAACACGGCGAATGTTGGTTCTAAAGTGGGGGGAAGCAATGGTAAAGGCTTAAAATAGAATCTAAAGGTAGATTAAAACTTATAGCTATATTAATTAGTGCCTAGATTGCTTTGAATTGTGAAGTTGGAAGACTGGGTTTATGCTTGTGTGTGTCCGTATTATTCAAGTTGTTTCCTTCCTCTGAATCATAGTCACTACCTGACAAGATTTCTCTTTGATTGTTGTGCTGCTGTAATGTTGCAAGATATAATGTGTGTGTATGTGTTTATGATTTTGATATGAGTAAAGGACCAAGTTTTTTTTTTAATTTCAGAAGAAGGTTTAATCGGTTGTCATTTGGGGATTGGGTTTTTTTTATGCTAAATGAATAAAGGATGTCTACATATTTTAAAATCAATATTCTTGTTCAAGAGTTGTCAAAATCGTGAGAATGTGGTTATCTTTTCTATGGTATATCATCTTACAAGCATGTGTGTGTTCATTGCTGTTAGGGCTGTTGATGATTGAGGTTGCTGGATTCAAGTTTTGGAAATTCAGAAGCTGACATGATGGTGTCCAGAGAATGTTTAATGAATCTGAATTATACGTTAGCATGTTCTGAAAGTGAAAATAATTTATAGATTATTTATTACTGCTACTTGAAATATTTTCAAGGTTAAAAGCTAATTCTATACTTGTAAAATATTTGTATGTGTGTGAGTATGTGGGTCATTCCTTGTGAATTGATGCTTATGGAATTAAATTATTGTGGCATAAAACTGATTTGCCTTTTTTTTTTTTAAATCTTTTGGTTTGAGGATTGAAGAGCTAGAGATTAAAAACTAATTTGGACATAATGATTTATATCTCTAAGTGCTGAATTATGGTTGTGCTGTTTGAATCAGATTGTTTTATAGCTTGTAAGTTCAAAGTAGAAGCTGAAAAATCAGTTTCAAGTTACTGTTTGATGCCTTGTTTGACTAATCAATTGTTTAGCTATCTAAAATATGCTTTAAGTGTAAACTGGAAATATCTTTCAGGTCATGTAATGTTGCTGTCTGAATGTTTTGAAGATTAAAACTGATTTAAATCCTCATCAAATGTGATAGATAAGCATATGTGTGCTGGGAAAATGACCAAAAAATAATTGTTAAAATTTAAAATGACAAAAAGAGTATGCAAATAACTGAAATCACCAAATGGGCCTAAAGTATGAATCTAGGATTTTCAAATTTTGGTTAAAGACTAAAATGCTCTCAATTTTTTTATTGTATCCTCTCACTTTGGCTCTTCTATAGTTTAATGCTTACGCTTTAATAGTCACATTTTCCCCTTTGCTCTTCATTTTCCCTCTACATGTTGAACGTGGACAGCCAAACAACAAAACCTCTAATTTCCCTCTCCATGTTGAACATTGGTAACCAAATTAAAAGAGGTGGTAATTGAAAAGAGAAAAGAACATTCGTAATACCCTGTATCCTTCCTAATTAAAAAAAAAAGTCCTATGATCTATTCTACTATCACGTGAGTTTTTGCATTTTGGTTAGTCATCCTCAACTATTAGGTGAGGTCACAAAAGTGGTGAAAAGCATCAACCGTATTGCTGTCGTGGAGGAGGTCGGTAAAGTAACTCAAACTGTGACAAACAGTAATATGCAGTTGCAATAGCAATTGAGTGGTTAAGTTTTAATGGTTTGCTAATATCAGTATTCATTTTGGATGGATTTTGATCAATTTAAAGTGCCATTGATAGCAAAACCAAAACTTTCGGTAATATTATTGTAAAAATTTAACATTGGGTTTTGCTTCTTTAAAGTGTACTATAGTAATTATGCAGGGGCAAATATTAGATTATATTCAAAGATAATATATTAGATTGTTTGTAGTTTGTTCTTAAAGTGTACTATGTTGTTAGTCTTTATTTTCTATTATGTTCTGATAATTCAGAAAGAAGTAATAACTTTCATTATGTGATCAGCAAATTTGGTTATCTAAGTAGTAACTAGTGGAGGTTGATTTTGTGGTTAAATAACAATAGCTGGGATGTGAATGACTATATTTGCATTGGTGATGACAACTTTTTTGAAAGATGAAGAAAGTTGACTTGTTAAACTAACCAGATTTAATTATTCATTGCGTACCATAATTGTTAAACTGAACATTTTGTATCTTGTTTTCATTAGCAAGCATCCTATGCATTTGTTGTAAGCATATGCTTGTTGTAGAAGATGAGCCAAGTGAAAAAGTGAAGAATGGGTACATGTTTAAAAAAGAATTTCTTAAGGCAGGGAGGAAGTTTAAGAATATGTCTGAATAAGTAACAGAGGCAGCAAAGGCATGGAAGCAGCTGACACCAGAGGAGCAGAAGAAATATAGTGATAAGGTTAAGCAATCAAGAAAGGAGGGAAAGAAGAAGAAGAGAAAGAAAAAAGTTGCTTTTAGCACTCGTTGTTCAGTTCGGCAATTTAAGTCATTAGTGGACTTTATAAATAATGATAAAAGTTTGAAAGTCATGGTACAAAATTTAGGATTCTCCAATTTGCTTCACATTGGATGTTAAAAACTCCCTCATGACCTCATAGTATGTATGCTTTGGTCATATAATCCGTCTATCCATCAATTTATAATAAGAGGGAACATAAAGGAAATAGAAGTAAAAGACATTGCAGACTTAGACTTGCTAGGTGTACCCCACACAGGGGAGAAGGTAAAAATAGATGTATTTGATGATGATGAAACTTACCAGAGGTTGAAGAAGGATTTTGGTAAAGTCCCTTATACCAAGATACTCAATGATGTTAAATCTGAGCAAAAGAAAGATGACTTTGAGTTCTTTTTATGTTATACACACTTGGGGAGTTTTTTTAACTCCTACTTCGCAAACAACTGTGAGTGACAAACTAATAAGAGTTATATGTTATAGCATGAAGAGATTTCACCAATTTGATTGGGCTACCTATATTGTCAAGCACTTATAGAAAGAGATGGGAGATTATGTGTAAGTGTATACAAAAGCAAAGGAAGATGAAGATAAAGATGAAGGAAGTTGCAATGTGGAAGGATGCATCAACCTCCTGTTAGTATGTATTTGTTACCCATACTTTTTATTTATTATTTTCTTTATTTAAAGAATTGGGAGCTTAATTATTTACTGTTACAATTATATTTTGCTAAGTGTTTCCCACTGTCAAAATCTACTAGACGAGGATCCATAAATGCTATTTAATTTTGGACTGATCAAAGGATAAGGAAGCTAGAAAAGAAAAAGAGGGACAGCGTCAGGAGTTTATTGTATAAGGGAGGGTAAGGGAACTATAGATAGAAATGAGAAGGATGAAAGAAAATGTAAAAGTGTAGCTCATTTATACCCAGTATGTGTTTTTCTTAGTAATTTCCATTCGCATTGGGAAATAATGTCATGAAAAAAATGTTTACTCATTTTAAATTATTTCATGCAGGAGTTGCAAAACTTGCATGGACGATTGATGGCTTTGATCGAATTAAGCAATAAGAGGCTTATCAATGCAATAGAAGATGAGCTACATAAGGTGCAGATAACGATAGAAGAAAATAATTTGATCGGAGATGATGAGCCTATTAAAGATCGAGATGAGGAGCCTATTGAAGTCCCAGATGATGACAAGATAATGATGCATTTGGTAATGAGGACCCTCATGATCATGATGGACATGGGTCTAATCAGCAAGATGATGATGGAGATGAGTCAGGTCAGGAAGATGATGATGGACATGACTCAAGTGAGGCGATGATGATAGAGATGACTCAGATAAGGGCGAAGAAATAGGTGTTGAAGTAGAAGGAGTAGAAAAAGGAAATATGGAATATGGACTCTCCCCTGCCCCTTTCCCTTATGGATAGGGGATTTGAACTTAGGAGATCATAAAGGGAGATGAAATCAGCTATAAATTCTCCATGGATTTTGACAAAGCCAATTAAGAGGAGAAAGAGGACCATGGATGACAAGGACCAGTTCTTCGAAGTAATTTTTGCATGTGTTCAAGTAAGGAGGATGACAAGTAAGTACATATACACTACCCATATAATGGTATTCATTACAGTTTTGTACTGATTGACTACATGCATAATGATATTAACAACATATTTTTAGGCCTTTGGTTAAAATCTTTGATGAAGATATCACTCGGGATCAACTAAGGACACTTGATGGAATTGAGAAAATAGGTAACTGGGTAAGTATAATATTTGTGATTAGGTGATTTAATTATTTAATTGCTGCTATGTTTTAGGTTCATCAAAACTATCATTTTTTTTTCATACAGCTGATGTCAATTATATGCAAGACATTAATGGTTGATATGAACAAGGAAAGACAAGTGAAGCAGCACATTTTTTATGCTGACTTTATGGTAAGCTTGCTAATATGTCAGTTTTTTGTGGATTGATATTGATAAATGACTAACATGTTCATGTTGTAGGCTATAATAGCTACTAACCCAAATAGGTAAGATGCAACAAAACGAAAGAATCAATTTTTACCTGAAAATATAGGTTACAACATAGGAGAATGTGATTTGATCTTTGGACCCACACTTGTTAGCGCTCACTGGTTCTATGTTGTGCTTAAACCTAGCACAATAAATTTCTACATGCTGGACCTAATGAAGCCAAATTTAGAGGGTAAGAAGAAGAGCAAGAATAAGGGTGTAATTAATGATGACATGATGACCATGGTCACTAAATGTATAAGGATAATGTAACTCATCTTGTTTGATTGACATTTCATTTACCTTTTATTTAGAAATGCAACTCTATATTATGTAGAGGAATAGATTTTATGACATTATTGACATAGTTAAGCCTAATGCCATTGGGAAGAAGAAAATGAGTGATATCATTTGGGCTCCTGTTCCGTAACAAAACAATCTGTGAGTAGTTTATGTTGTTGATATTATAACGTGTCAATGCAGCCCAATGTGTTTTTTTAATTCATTTACATCATTGGAATGTTTTCATGTACAGGCGAGACTGTGGTGTTCATGTATTAATATGATTAAGTAAATGAAAGCCCGATGACATACTTGACTATACGAATGAACAAGTGGCTGAATTTTAGTGAAACCTCATGTAGTGGCTAGTAAATCATGATCTCAATTCAATATGTGACAAAGCATTGAGCTTACTTTCATCAAATGAAGCCACCACACGAACCAAAAGACAGCATCTATGATAGTAGTAAAGATTACGTAGATTAAGCATATAGTATGTGTGAAAGCAGTGTCCAGATATTGTCAAGATATTTGACTTATGGTTGTCGGTTGTAAGTTATGATATTTGTTAGCCTAATTTAAATCCTTTTTGGGATAATTTCACTAAATAAGTAATGGTAGCTAAAACATACATAATGAAAGTTGTCAATTCCGTGATGGCATTTGTAAGTCGATTATTTGTGCCACAAATTACATCTACTTGGACCCAACTTCACTACACAAGTAATGAGATTAACAACTTTCATAATAAGAGTTACCATCTGGCTATTACCATTTGCAACTTGTTTTTTTCAAACCCAAGTAACGTTTTTGGAGCCAATTTCACTATCCCGGTAATGATAAGGACAACATTTGTATTGTGAATTATAACTTTCATAGTAAGATTTACCATCTCGCTATTGCCATTTGCAACTCATTTCTTTCAAACCCAAGTAACATTTTTGGAGCCAATTTCACTATCACGATAATGATAATGACAACATTTAGAATGTAAACTATAACTTTCATAATGAGAGTTACCATCTTGCTATTGTCATATACAACTCATTTCTTTCAAACCCAAGTAACATGTTTTTGGAGCCAATTTCACTACCATGATAATGATAATGACAACATTTGTAATGTGAACTATAACTTTCACAATGAGAGTTACCATCTCGCTATTGTCATTTACAACTCGTTTCTTTCAAACCCAAGTAATGTTTTTAGAGCCAATTTCTCTACCTGGGTAATGATAATGACAACATTTGTAATGTGAATTATAACTTTTATAGTGAGAGTTACCATCTCACTATTGCTATTTGAACCTCCTTTCTTTCAAAGCCAAGTAATGTTTTTAGAGCCAATTTCACTATCATGATAATGATAATGACAACATTTGTAACGTGAACTATAACTTTCATAATGAGAGTTACCATCTCGCTATTGCCATTTATAACTCGTTTCTTTCAAACCCAAATAACATGTTTTTGGAGCAATTTCATTACCCCAGTAATGGTAATAACAACATTTGTAATGTGAATTACAACTTTCGTAGTGAGAGTTATCATCTCGCTATTGCTATTTGCAACTTGTTTCTTTCAAACCAAATAACATTTTTTGGAGCCATTTCACTACCCTAGTAATGATAATAACAACATTTGTAATGTAAATTATAATTTTTGTAATGAGAGTTACCATCTCACTATTGCCATTTGCAACTCATTTCTTTCAAACCCAAGTAACATGTTTTTAGAGCCAATTTTACTATCTGGGTAATGATAATAACAACATTTGTAATGTAAATTATAACTTTTCTAATGAGAATTACCACTCCGCTATTTTCATTTGCAACTCGTTTATTTCAAACATAAATAACATCTATTTGGAGCCAATTTCACTACCCCGATAATGATATTGACAACATTTGTAATGTGAATAACAACATTTGTAATCAAATTAATTGCTCCGGTCATGCCCATTGGCAACTTCCACCATCTCCCTTGGGAGAATTAAACAAATGGTAAAATGCATTGACAAAATAGCATATAAGTACACCTAAAGAACATCATAATATATTTACATTAACATTCAGACTTTACTACATATGTAATAAAATTAATCACTAAAGTGACAATATTTATAAAAAACCTGTAGGCTTATAATAGAAGCTACATAACTTATATTCAAATGACAAGTTAACATTAAGATTAAACCACCATCTAATATTTCCTTGTCATTTAGATTACAAAATATATCCTACCCAGTTAACATCATTTACAAAAAGGATAACCTATCTATCAACCCTTCTCCCAAAAAATTAAGAAAGGTTCAAAAATTATTCCATTCACACTAAAAGATTACCCCTCAGGTATTGACATCAAACTTTAACTTGGGTTTGAATTCTTGCATGTTCTTCTTGTATGTCCAACTTGCTGGCATGCGTTATAATAATACACTTTCTTGTTTTGAAGCTACGACTCTTGCCTGTTTGTCCTAGGCCTTGCAGGTGGTCAACTAGTCAAAGGTGGTGTCAAGAACACTTGACTTGTTGTATCTTGCAGCCGATAGTTATTAAGATTTGGCATGTCAATTGTCACCACCAGAATCATGGTCCTACCATAAATCTTTTGTTGGGACGTAATCTTGTAGCATTCCTCAATGAAATCATAGACATTGGAATTCAAAACCTTAATAGCTGCACATGCATGCGGGCATGGGATGCCTGACATTTGCCAAGCTGCACAGCTACATTCACCTTTTCCAAGATCAACATGTATGGCTACTTTTGCTGTATGAACACACACCCTCCCCCTTCCATAAGGAACACTTAACATGCATGCACATCTTGCCACATTTTCCATCAATGTTGCATTTGTGTTTGGACCTATACCATTCTTCCATTTACTCATTGCCATGCTTTCTGCATACATCTTCTTGGCCACTTTTTCATTATGCTTATGTATAAGTCGGGCAATATTATATCGTCTTTCCTTCAACATCCACGTGTTGAATGACTTTACAAGGTTTGTTGTTATGTTGGCCTATCGTTTAAAAGAGAACTTGCTTAAGACCGACTTGTGAATATCACCATGATTGACAAGCCATTGAAATACTTGGGAATTGAAATTTCTCATGTTATCCATTGCTTTATTAAACTCTGTGTCAAGCCTTGCATATGTAATAGCATCTAGGAATTGCAGTCCATCTCCCTTTGTGTTGCTACTTGTCTTCCTTTTTTCTTTATTCAACTTAATCATTTGCGCACTGAAATTCTCTTTAATATGTCTATAACAGTACGCATGTCGCTCACCTCTGAATATTGCTTAGACAGCACCTATAATTGCATTGTGTCAGTCTGAAATAATTACTAATTGTATTGATCCAACTATCTCCTTAATCATATGTAAGAACTATGTCCAATCCTCAAGTGTCTCTCCCTTCACAATTGCAGTCGCAAAAGGGAATAATTCATTGTCCGCATCATAAGCAAAGGCTGAAAGTAGTGTCCCCTTATACGGTCCACTTAAATGACTTCTATCAATATACAATACATGTCTAGCACCAGCAACAAAGCTCTCTATACAACACCTGTAGGCTATGAATACACACTCAAATGTGTTGTTCATTGTAGCCACCCATTTTGCCACTGTTTTGTCATTGGTTTCCTTTAACCGATCACATATCCATGGAATAAGCATATAAATTTGATCAGCTTTGCCATATATGTCCTCCAATGCTTTTTCCTTGGCCCTATATGCTTGCTTGTATGTCAACTTCACACTATAATCTCTTTCCAACCTCTTTCTTATATCATTTGGACGCATGTCTATGTGATCCCTAACCTCTTCAATTATAATTGATGATGTCAAGCTAGCTGATCCACCATGTGTCACGTGAAGATTGTATTGTGAATTATGAACATGCTCATTTTTTAATGTCGTTACACGTAAAAATGAAATACTCTTTCCAGCTACTCTCGCACTGATCCTCCATGGACAACCTTCAACCTTGTATTTAACATACATATGGATATTAGAATTTTTCACATATTTATACTCAAATTTGTTTGCAATACTGAATTTGTGTAGTTTCTTCTTGAAATCATCTGCATGTGCAAAACTCTGCCTCAATCCTAACAATACTTTCTTCCATTTCAAGGAATTCATGCTTGGCAAAGGTGCTAGTGCACTCTGTACTACATATAGCAGGCTAAGAACATTTTCAGATGCTGTCTAATTCACACATTGGATAGCATTTTTCTCAATCATGCTTATCATTTTGCTGTGACAGTCCCAAGAATTTTTAGATGCTGCATGTATAATTACAATATTTGTTAACAGATTGACAACAACATTATAATAATTAACAACTTCCATAACCAAAAACTTGTAACTTACCTGTTTGGATCAGCCACTTCTTCCTCCGTATTCTTATTACCTTTAGCTACTACGTAAACATGTGCATTACTGTCATTATACTCAAATAGGTTGTCAACTTCATCGTCATCAATGAGATCTATTGATATCCCATCATCAAAGCCTAATGTGTATTTAATGTCACAATTATTACTATCTACACCAAACCATCCTCCTATCGTAACCCTCAAATCTTCAAGCCTTATACTTTTTTTTATCACTCCTACCCTGACAGTTCCACCATTGTACTTAACTTCACCATCACCATTTTCTGCACAGTTCCCACCCACATGAAAATAACAAGCACGACGCTTTGAAGATGTTGACCCAATGTTAGATCTCATCAAAGCTTGCTAACCTGCACCAAAGAAATATAAATCAATATTTTAGTTTCCCAATAATCAATTTCATTTACCTTCCGAAACACCCAAAAAATGCACACACCCACTTACTCCATTGATAACTTAAATATAGGATTTCATAATTCCACTAATGAATTTAACAACACTAACCATGCTTACTGTTTGCCCTCAAACTTCATGCCTACGTTATCAATTGCCACCATTTTTCCATTTCCGATGCTTCACTCTCTCATCCCGGTCAAATTTTTCATTTAAACCCTCTATACTCATAAACCCATCCCCATTCGAGCATGTAGCAGCAAAGCAAGTTAAGAACCCAAACCCATCATTAACCTCGACTCTCTTACGTGATACCCACATTCAACCCCTCTCTTATTACAAACCAACTTGCCCACAAGCAAAACCCACCGTAATAAATTAGGTTTGCACAATGATGATAGTTGGAGGAGTACGAAACTAGCATTTTAACCGAAAATTTGCTTACCTTTTTTCTCTTTTCAAATTTCCACTCTTGCTCCAGCTTCATCTTCTCAATTCTCTCTCTTCTGGATACGTTACATGTCTTGTTTCAGTTCATGTGTTCAGAGATGTTTAGGGGTGTTTTAATCTTTCTGCTGAATTGTAATAATTCCAGATTCATACCTCAAGCTCATTTGGTGATTTCAGTTATTTGCATGCTCATTTTGTCATTTCAAATTTCAACAGTCATTTTCCCTTTTTCTTATTCCTACGGTTCATTCTCGCTAGTCAAACAAGAGTTTGGTGATGAAAACAAAACCTAGCGACAAAACTTGTCTAAGCAAGTGGAAATTAATTTAAAAAAAAGTCAACCATCCGTTAATTGTTCTAAAATCAACCAAGCACAAGAAGTATAGTGTAATAATAAATTTTACTTATTTTTGTTTTTCCCTCAAATTAGGACAAACCTTTTCTACTGAGATTATAGTATTTCATTTGTGCCTTACTAAAATAAATTTATAATGATCATTATGTTTTAGAAAATGATGTAAAAGGGAAAGAGAGTGAGCTGGCATTGCTAACGAAAATTGTTCCAATTGGTAAGAATTTAGCCTAAAACCTAAAAGATCATAAGTTTAAATCTAATTACTAATGTAATAATCGTGTTAATGGATGATCTATATGTACTTCTGTAGGTATTTTCTAAGTCAAAAAACATGTTTTACTTGTTTTGATGACCCTCCCAAGCTCATCTCATTTAAACTTTTATTGTATAAAAAACATATTTATATTATAATAAAATCCGAAATTATCCTATTTTCTTATATTTTTAGTTTGAAAAAAACCATTTTTAGTTTTAAATTTATTTCTTATCATGGTGATCACAATATTGACGATGGTAGTGGTGTTAAGTGTTTTAAAATTTTAAATTTAGTTCCTAATGGTGACAATAACAGCGGTGATAACGACAATAGTATAATTATAAAAATGGTGATATCAATAGTGACAAGAACAAGAATATCCTTGGTAGTTTCAATAATAACTTAGCCAAAAGAATGGTAGTCACACTAATAAGACATTGTTAATTCTTTTAAATTGACATGAAGAAGGTCTTCAAGGAAGAAGCTTTCAATCAAATTTTGTTTTTGAATCCTACTTTTAATATATGTATTTTTTTCATTTATAAAGTTGAAGCCTTCATTTAACTTGAAAATGTTAATATTGTTCCGTTTCTTAATATAAGACCTAATTAAATAATTTAGATAGATTAAAAATATTAGTTAAATTAATTAATATGATATATTTTTTTCTCAAATACTTTAAGCCTTTTTCTTAATTCTCTCCTTTCCTTTCCTACTTGATTATTGTTTGTGAGATATCAATAAGGTTAATTTGAGAAAAAAATTGATAAATATTTGAAATAAGTCTTATATATAGAATCAATATTAATTCCCTAATTAGCTCTTATATTAAGAATAGAAGGAGTACTAACTAGGCATAACCACCGCTAACGAAACAACTTAGTTTTTCATTGGAATAAAATCTCGAGCTATGGAACAAAAATTTTTATCCTTCCGTTTCTATGAGCCAATTTTTAACTGTCCGACAAGGTGATTCATAATATAACAACCAAGAATAAAGTATTTATGAAAGTTTTGTCCATCACACACACACACACACACACATATATATATATATATATATTCTTTTCATTTTTAAACTCTCTTGAAGAAGAAAAGTATCTAATGGTCTGTGTGTATAAAAAGCTGGGTGGTGTGTGCAAAATGTAAGGAAAAATACACACGCACACACTTGTTCGCATCTTTTTTTTTTTTATTAAAAAAAGGTTTTGGGATGGAGAAAATTTCTTTCTGATTTTGATTCCTTCCATGGCAAACAAGAAAAGAAGCTGTTCTGAACGGAACCAATGTTTGTCCTGATGAGGTGTAATTTTTTCGCCATGAATTTCTTTTAATACGAAACAACTTGGATTATCTATGACCTCCGGCTCTAAACGTAAAAGCTAATATATATATATATATATATATATATGTTATGATGCTAAATATAAAATCTCAAATTACTTTTTCTCTCAAAATTATAATTTTTTAAAAATTATTCATATTTCATATATTAAATGGGATTTCCTTCAATGAATGTAATTCGTTAAAAGGTTATTGAGTGTGTGTCCATGCATCGTCATCATCATCATAATAATAATAATCCATCCGCTCGTAAATGTTAGATGCATATAATTAATTTATAAATATTAAAAAATTAGTTAAATTAATTATTTGTAATAATAAATATATGTTAATTTTTTTTAAAGTAGCCATTTTAATTTTGCAATTAATAGAAAGAGTTTTGGAAGATATTATAAATTTAAAAGATAAAGTTAATTGAATAGTCTTATCATTTAGGAAAACACAAAAAAATACTCTACTAGCTCTTATATTTAAAATTGGAAAGAGCATGTTATATAATGCCTAACGTGATATATTGGCTTATTGAGTTAATTGTTGAGGGTGTTTGGATGAAAATCAAACAATGATTTTAAAAGTAATTTTACGATATATAAAATAAATATATAGAAGAATTTATCTTAATTTGTGAAAAAATACTTTTAAATAGCACTTTTGATGCTATCCAAACACCGTAGTTATTTAAATGGACTTGTTATACTTTTTTATAGAAAGAAGGTTTTTTTATTGAAAAAAATGTTTTTCTAAGCTAAAGCCAATTAAATAGTTTCAATCTCTCAATTTCAATTAATATATATATATATATATATATATTGGGAAACCTTGGTTTTGAACAAAGCTTTTCCAAGCACACTTATAATAAATATAAGCGAGAATTGTTATGAAATCCGGATGAAAAGTTTAGTTATCAAAAAATTTTAATAACAAGCCAGTAATATGGAAGTTGTCATTATATGCACTTTTATTATTATCAAATTTTGGATGACTAACTCTCTTTCTTGAGATCATAGAGTAATTTCTCCTAAATATAAATGGCTACAAAAATACTATGTATTCTTTCAAGTGATTTTGGTTTGGTGACAATAATATAGGACATAATTGTTGAGTTGATTTTGATTTCAAAAATAAGATCTATTTCTCATATTTATCAATTTTCTCTAAATTACCCCTATGAAAGCTCCCTCAACCATAATCAAGTAGAAGAGGGAGAGAGGATATTGAGGAATATGATTATTGTGTTTTAAAAAAACATGTTATATTTTTTATAATTAATTAACTTACCTAACTTTCTTAATTTAATCAAATTAGTTAAATAGGTATTAAATTAAGGAGAAGAGAAATATATTCTTATATTTTCTTTATGTTTTCTTATCGTTGTTCTCAGTTTTCACGCCTACCAAGAGGCCCTAAGATTCATATATTTCATGCTTTTACATTTTCTATCCAAACAAATAGGAGCATTTTCAATTTATGAATTCTCAGGAGAAAAGTGAAAAAGATATGTGCGTGTGTGTGTCACAACATAATAAAATGTGGATATCACGTTTTTCTCCCTAAATAAATGCATAGAATATGATCGCATTACAGTAATGATTCTCTGTTTTCAGTTGTAAGTAACACAGGCTACTAAAAGGATGAAACTCCTAGTCAGAAAATTGTGCAGAAAGAAAAGAACAGGTGATTTGCCGTGCTGGAATCAGGTCCTTTAATTACACTCTTTAATAAAGAGATAAATTACAAATGTCAAAACCCCATTTCCTACCTAAGCCTTCATGCCTTTCTTCATTCTCTCTTTTTCCTCTGTTTCACAGTTCACAGAGGAGCACTTACCTAATTCACAGTAACTATCCTCTTCATGCATGTTTAGTGTGCACATATAGATCACACTTTCTGCTGATTTTTTTTTTTAAAATAAATCTATACATTTAACTCTTTTCATATCAGTCTTGTTCATTTTTCAGAGAATCTTGAACTTGTTACTGTGAGTGAAGAACAAGGAAAAGCAGAATCATCAAAGCAAGATGGAGAAGGAGGAGGAGAAGATGATCAAAGGGAGAGTTCTTCTGATGAAGAAGAGCCTTCTGGACTTTCCTGACCTCAAATCCTCCATTGTTGACAGAATCTATGAGCTCTTGGGCATGCGTGTCTCTTTCCAGCTCATTAGTGCTCATAACCCTGACCCAGGTCAGCTTCTTCTTCTTCATCTCTCTCTCTCAATTAAAAGAACTGAAATTTGTTATTTTTGCAGAAAATGGGATGAGAGGGAAGATGGGAAAAGAGGCATATTTGGAGAAGTGGGTTTCCACCATTTCTTCATTGTCAAGTTCTGTGGACGTAGAGTTCTCCATAAGCTTTGATTGGGACGAGAGCTTGGGAGTTCCCGGGGCCTTCATTATAAAGAACCATCACCGTAGCCAGTTCTACCTCAAGACACTTACCATAGAGGACGTACCAGGTCATGGTCCTGTACATTTTGTGTGCAATTCCTGGGTCTACCCTGCTCATCGCTACAACTACAAACGTGTGTTCTTCGCAAATAAGGTACTTTTACCTTCTTCATAGTTATGGCATTTTGCTCCTATTATTGTTGCTTGCTCGAAATAAATAATTATTCTTTTTAGCTTTATTGGAAATCCCAGTGATGATAAGTAAATAATGCACTTGGGAAATTTACTGGTTGTGTGATACAGAGTTATCTTCCATGTCAAACACCTGAGCCACTGCAAAAGTTCAGGGAAGAAGAGCTAGAAAACCTCCGTGGAAATGGGTCAGGGGAACTTAAGGAGTGGGATAGAGTCTATGACTACGACTATTACAATGATCTGGGAAGCCCAGAAAAAGGACCAGAATATGCACGTCCTGTTCTTGGTGGTTCAGAGAAGCATCCCTATCCTCGTAGAGTAAGAACTGGTCGGGCAAAAACTAAAGAAGGTTAGTTAGGTTGAATCTATGAATCATAGGCTGTGAAACATGGACATTGTGTGACAGACACAACACAACACCTCAAATTTGTCGTGTTATGTGAGGAAATATTGTTTCTTCTGAACCTAATAACCTATGAATCATAGACAATAAAACATGGACATTGTGTGCGAGACACAACACAATACTTAAAAATTTGTCATCTTGTAGTGTCTGTGTACATGTCAAATCAAAGTTTGTGCTTCTCCGATTGCAACTGATGAAATTGATAGATTCTAACTCGCATTTGATCATTGTTTCAAGTAATTCAAAGGGTGGCAGAAAAACTAGTGGTTGTGGAATCTTGACTGATGTTTCAATCAGGAAACTGACTGTGTCATTGTTGCAGATCCCAAAAGTGAGAAAAGATTGTTTCTTCTGAACCTAAACATCTATGTTCCAAGAGATGAACAGTTTGGCCCCCTCAAGTTTTCAGATTTTTTGGCCTATGCTTTGAAATCTATTTTTCCAGTACTGTTTCAACTCCTTCCAGAGATCAATTCTCCAAGTCGCTTAACTACCAATGAGTTTGAAACCTTTGAAGATGTGCTTAATATCTACAAAGGGTCCATTAAACTACCAAATAGTTGTACGCAGGCAAAAATTAGACACCTGATCCCTTGGGAGCTACTTAGAGAACTTGCTCGCAATGATGGTGAGCGATTCCTCAAATTACCGATGCCTGATGTCATCAAAGGTACACACTGAAGTTTTCCCAATATTTTATTTGGAATTTGGTTTTGGACATAAGTATTATTATTTTAACCGCATATTAATTGCAGAGGACAAGACTGCATGGAGAACAGATGAAGAATTTGCAAGAGAAATGCTTGCTGGGTTAATCCTGTTGTCATCCAATGCTTACAAGTATTATATAATTCTAGCTTTTTTAACGGTTTGAAGATTTTTGTGTTAGAAAGGAGGCATGATATTTCGTATACTTAATCTATAAATGTAAGAGCGCATTACAAATTTTTTCCCCCTAAAAAAATTACTTTAATCTTCATGGCGTGTGTAGATTTTCCCACCGACCAGTAAGCTTGACCCTAAAGTCTTTGGGAATCAAAATAGCTCCATCAAAGCAGAACACATAGAATATAATTTGGATGGGCTAACTGTAGAAGAGGTACTGATATCAGGCTTCATTTTGTTCCTTGAATATAGACGCATAGAAATCAAACCAAATGTCCTAGATCAACAATTAACATGCTTATATTTTTTTGTGATAGGCACTTGAAAACAAGAAGCTATTTATATTGGATCATCACGATGCATTGATGCCATACCTAAGTCGAATAAACTCTACTGACACCAAGACCTATGCCACTAGGACTTTACTGTTTCTTCGAGATGATGGTACATTGAAGCCATTGGCCATTGAACTAAGCTTGCCCCATCCTCAAGGGTATCATAATGGTGCTACCAGCAAAGTTTTTACTCCAGCACAAGAAGGTGTTGCAAGTTCAGTGTGGCAGCTAGCCAAAGCTTATGTAGCTGTGAATGATTCTGGATACCATCAGCTTATTAGTCACTGGTATGATGCGTAGATAAATAGTATCAATGGTAGAAGAGTCAAAAGCATATGCCTTGTTTGTGTTTCTGGTCCAACATGACTAACCAAAGAGCTAGGACTCACTTGCAGGTTATGCACTCATGCAGCAATAGAGCCATTCATAATAGCTACAAACAGGCGGCTGAGTGTCCTTCACCCAATATATAAACTCTTGCAGCCCCACTTCAGGGACACAATGTTCATAAATGCATTGGCTCGCCAAATTCTCATCAACGCCGGAGGGATACTTGAAAGAACAGTTTTCCCAGGCAAATTTGCTATGGAAATGTCATCGGCTGTTTATAAAAACTGGGTTTTCACTGATCAGGCACTACCTGCTGATCTACTCAAGAGGTAAGTGTGAAGAAAAACTTAATAGGGAAAATGATTTCCACTGGTTTTATGTGAACTACTGGTTTTATGTGAATACATAAAAACATTGTAATTCTTTTGCTGCGTTTTAGAGGAATGGCAGTTCCAGATTCAAGCTGTCGTCATGGACTCAGGCTTGTGATGGAGGACTACCCTTATGCTGTGGATGGACTAGAAATATGGGACGCAATTGAAACATGGGTACGAGAATATTGCTACTTCTATTACCCATCTGATGACATGGTTCAAAACGATCATGAGCTTCAATCATGGTGGGAAGAAATCCTCCACAAGGGCCATGGTGACTTAAAGGACAAGACATGGTGGCCAGAGATGAAAACTAGAGATGAGCTCATTCAATCATGCTCCATTATCATCTGGGTGGCTTCTGCCTACCATGCAGCCGTGAATTTTGGGCAATACCCATATGCAGGTTACCTCCCTAATCGTCCAACGATCAGTCGTAGATTCATGCCAGAGCTAGGAACTCCTGAGTATGCAGAACTAGAGTCAAATCCTGACTTGGCATTTTTACAAACAATTACAGCGCAGTTTCAAACCCTCCTTGGTGTCTCACTGATAGATTTTGTCCAGGCACCCAACTGATGAGGTTTATCTTGGGCAAAGAGATTCTCCTCACTGGACTTCAGATTCTGAACCTCTTGCTGCATTTCAAAAATTTGGACAGAGACTGATGGAAATAGAGGAGAGAATAATGGAAATGAACAAAGACAAAGGATTCAAGAACAGAACGGGACCTGTAAATGTGCCTTATACCTTGCTCTATCCCAGCACATCAGATTATTCTGGAGAAGGTGGACTCACTGGGAAGGGAATCCCCAACAGTATATCCATCTAAAAATATTATCTTTTTAGTCGCTCAAATAAATCAATATAGCTTCTGAATATCAGGTTGGTGCGAAATAAATGATGAGGTATGAAGTGTGTGCAATTCTTCCTCATTGTAGTATTGAAGAAGAACTTCAATTAGGTGTGAGATTTAACATTGAAGAACAAATCATGGAGATTCGTTTTTTTCCAGTCCTTGAGTTTTTCGGATATAACACAAGGTTTGAATCATACTAATATTTTATCTTTATCCACACCATTTAACTGCATGATTGGGATAGTCATAGGAAGTTTCACAAGTCAGTTGGGACCCCTAAAAAAAAAAACGTATTTAGCGTAGCTTTAGGGCCAGCGGAATTTTTGCTCAAAAGTCAATTTAAAATTAGAGTAATGTTTTCTGGCTTCTAACTTTTGATTTTTGCTTTTCTTAAGATCTAAGCATTTTGAAACTAACTTTTTAATATATCATTTAAGAAAATTTACGTCAAGATGATTTTTTAATGAAATTTTATCTAAATATAAATTATATTACACAAATAACTTTTGTCTCAATTTCAATTTGCAAAGAGCACGTAGGATAAAAGTCATTTTGTCCGTGTTAATCCAAACAAACCTTAAATTATCCCCTATGTTCAAATATTAATCACCAGCATATCGAATATCAAAATAATAGTTAGTGGTTATATCATTTAATGATTTATGCCTCATAAAAATGAGTACCGTTGTCAACATAGAAATCTCACTTTAAAATCATGATAACTCAAATCACTTAAACTTTTTATGATCAAATACTGAAGCTCGTAAAATTTTTTTTTTTAGTATTATTGGAGTTTGAATGTTTATCCTCTGCTAACATAATGTTTAACCTCTACTTGCATCATACTCCACTTTGACCACCTTGGAATTCAAATCAGCATATCTAATCAATATATATATATATAATATATATTTTTGGGTCAAGAATTAAGAACATACTTATCATTTTCTTGTGACTTCCAATTCAAATCAAATTTATAATCGAAAAAACTTTGTTGGTTGCCATGAAAGCTAAGCGCGTATTTGGGCAGCTTCTATTCCCAAAACCTTGAAGTCTTGACCACTTTTGTAAAATTTTGTCACGCGCAACACATAAAAAAAAACCAAAGTTTTATTGTCCACAGAATTAAAATTCCAAAATGTACAAACTAGTGCAAAGTAAATTCACCATATTTATTTATTTGTTCACATTTGGTGGGATAAGGTTAACCTATACAACACCCGCATGACTTGATAAATACAATCGGGTGACTTTCCCTGGACACTGTGAGTACAATTGTATTTATTATTTATCAACATGGCTGATTTGGTAGAGTGGAATATGTATACTGGACACAGATTGGCCTATGCTCCAATTGCTGTAGTGGTAAGAATAGCATCCAGTTCGCTCTTGGAACGTTGGATCCTTTTATGCTCTCCCTCATTTCTGCCTACCCATATTTCAGGTACCACTTGTCTTAGTTTATTCATACTCTCCACTACATAATCTGCTCCTTCACATTTCACAGTCTTTCCAACCTTCGTATTATCAAATCAAACCATTGTTAATAACAAATATTGTGAAGTAAATATGATAATGATAGTAATTAATTAATACTGTATGAGATGGGAAATTAATTTACCAGAACTGTGTGGAGACCCATTGCTTTTCCTCCTGCCACATTGCGAACATTATCATCTAGAAATAGCTGCAAACAACAAAATATCATCTTTCAATTTCCCAACGTAGGGGGGGGGGAAAGTCTCAGATATCTCCAGATCTAATGTTTTTGAAGATAGATTTGCGAGCATACCGTACGGCGAGGATCGATGTTAGCTGCGTCGAGAGCAATCTTAAAGGCATCCGGTGATGGCTTCAAAAGGATCGGGTACTCATCCGGGCGGGTTGAGTTAGGAAGATTCGGGTTCATGGTCTCAAAACATATGATCTGCTCAAAGCAGTCACTTATCCCCAGTCGATCCAACGCCTTCACCGCATGAATCCTATCTGAATTCGTGAAAATCTGCACATAAGGTTCAATATTGTTACTCCTCCCGTGATTAATATAAAACTTATTTAACTAATTTGATTAGATTAAAAAAATTAGATAAGTTGGTTAATTATAAAAAATATGATATGTTTTCTTAAAATACTATAATAATCTTTCTTAATATCATCTTTCCCTCTTCTACTTGATTATGGTTGAGGGAGTACCTATAGGGGTAATTTTAAAAATTAATAAATATAAGAAAGAGGTCTTATATTTAAAACTAAAATTAACTCAATAATTAGTCTTATATTAAGGACCGAAAGAGTATTTATTTTTGAGAAAATCTTTATATAGTAGTTTTACTTACCCAGCCATTGAATTTTTTTCCCCTCAAAATAACGTGTCTTAAAATGTAAAGAGTAAAAGTATAGCACAAGTTCTTATACTTTTATTTCTTACGATACAATCTATAAGTCAGAACCAATGTTTTAAATTGTAGGTGCCGTCTTCTGGCCAGACACCTTAATCTTTTCATCGGGTAGGTGAAAGATGAAATGGTAAAAAAAGGACTTGGATTCTCTCCACTTCCTTCCCATCCTCTTCCCTCCACTACCCTTCTTTCTTTTGACAATCATTGGATTAAAATTCCAATGGTCCAGATTTAACATCTTATAAAAATAATATTATTAAAAAAAAATAAATAAATAAATTTAAACTGTTAAAATCTGGTCTAAACAGTTACAATTGTAATAAAAAAATTAAAAAAATTTGCTCTATATAACAGTATGTAGTTATGAACTGTTCAGATTAGATTTTAACAGTTTAAATTTATTTATCTATTTTTTATCATAATATTTATCTTTATAAAATGTTATAAAATATTAAATCTGGACCATTGGAGTTTTGATCCAATGGTTGTGAAGAGAAAAAAATGGTAGTGGAGGGGAAGAGGATGGGAAGGGTAGTGGAGAGAATCTGATTCCGTAAAAAAAACAACAAAGGCTCTATGTTTGTTTCAGGTCAACGTGAAAAAGTTGAAAGTTGACTTTAGTTTGAAATGTCTCTCGTTCCAAAAGAATGGAAAGAGACGTAAACTCAGAAGCTTACAATTTTTCTTTGCTTAATGCTACAAAGGACGTTGCGCAATTGAATATCTGGTTTGATGGAGTGGTAGGGAAGCCTTCCGTGCACGAAACTGTTGGATTAAGAAAAACGAAAACGATCAGCTCAAATAATTGAAGCCAAAGCATATTAGTTTTTTTATTATTTCTTATAAAATGGAATTAATTAGGCTCTAATTTCTAACCTGTGGTAATCATCTGCACTAATATCATAGCCTAATGCCTGCAACAACAGAATCAACAGATTTCATTATACAATAAAATCAATTCGAACCGAGAGAGAGAGAGAGAGAGAGTAATCGTATGAAGAAATTACTCGCAAGCCGGCAAGGGAGCTTCCGTAGGTTCTGAACAGTTCGATTCGAGTCGAGAGATTGACGCTTTGCTCTCAGGGAATCCACATTTCTCCACCAGAAATCTGCGTTCGGTATGTATAATCTCTTAAATTGTCAAAGAAATCACACACGATTTCCAGAAAGAAAGTTAAATGAACTAAGAGATTAATTACCGTCAATGTTTTTCTTGAGCGATTCGCCTATTCCGGT
>NW_021637616.1:0-66834 GCF_004799145.2 Neltuma alba | reverse complement strand
AATTTAGCCTAAAACCTAAAAGATCATAAGTTTAATCTAATTACTACTGTAATAATCGTGTTAATGGATGATCTATATGTACTTCTGTCGGTATTTTCTAAGTCAAAAAACATGTTCTAGTTCTTGTTTGATGACCTCCCCTCATCTCATTTAAACTTTTATTGTATAAAAAACATATTTATATTATAATAAAATCCGAAATTATCCTATTTTCTTATATTTTTTAGTTTGAAAAAAACCATTTTTAGTTTTTAAATTTATTTCTTATCATGGTGATCACAATATTGACGATGGTAGTGGTGTTAAGTGTTTTAAAATTTGAAATTTAGCTCCTAATGGTGACAATAACAGCGGTGATAACGACATTAGTATAATTATAAAAATGGTGATATCAATAGTGACAAGAACAAGAATATCATTGGTAGTTTCAATAATAACTTAGCCAAAAGAATGGTAGTGACACTAATAAGACATTGTTAATTCTTTTAAATTGAGATGAAGAAGGTCTTCAAAAGAAGCTTTCAATCAAATTTTGTTTTTGAATCCTACTTTTAATATATGTTTTTTTTCATTTATAAAGTTGAAGCCTTCATTTAACTTGAAAATGTTAATATTGTTCCGTTTCTTAATATAAGACCTAATTAAATAATTTAGATAGATTAAAAATATTAGTTAAATTAATTATATGATATATTTTTTTCTCAAATACTTTAAGCCTTTTTCTTAATTCTCTCCTTCCTTTCCTACTTGATTATTATTTGTGAGATATCAATAAGGTTAATTTGAGAAAAAATTGATAAATATTTGAAATAAGTCTTATATATAGAATCAATATTAATTCCCTAATTAGCTCTTATATTAAGAATAGAAGGAGTACTAACTAGGCATAACCACCGCTAACGAAACAACTTAGTTTTTCATTGGAATAAAATCTCGAGCTATGGAACAAAAATTTTTATCCTTCCGTTTCTATGAGCCAATTTTTAACTGTCCGACAAGGTGATTCATAATATAACAACCAAGAATAAAGTATTTATGAAAGTTTTGTCCATCACACACACACACACACACACACATATATATATATATATATATTCTTTTCATTTTTAAACTCTCTTGAAGAAGAAAAGTATCTAATGGTCTGTGTGTATAAAAAGCTGGGTGGTGTGTGCAAAATGTAAGGAAAAATACACACGCACACACTTGTTCGCATCTTTTTTTTTTTATTAAAAAAAGGTTTTGGGATGGAGAAAATTTCTTTCTGATTTTGATTCCTTCCATGGCAAACAAGAAAAGAAGCTGTTCTGAACGGAACCAATGTTTGTCCTGATGAGGTGTAATTTTTTCGCCATGAATTTCTTTTAATACGAAACAACTTGGATTATCTATGACCTCCGGCTCTAAACGTAAAAGCTATATATATATATATATATATATATATATATGTTATGATGCTAAATATAAAATCTCAAATTACTTTTTCTCTCAAAATTATAATTTTTTAAAAATTATTCATATTTCATATATTAAATGGGATTTCCTTCAATGAATGTAATTCGTTAAAAGGTTATTGAGTGTGTGTCCATGCATCGTCATCATCATCATAATAATAATAATCCATCCGCTCGTAAATGTTAGATGCATATAATTAATTTATAAATATTAAAAAATTAGTTAAATTAATTATTTGTAATAATAAATATATGTTAATTTTTTTTAAAGTAGCCATTTTAATTTTGCAATTAATAGAAAGAGTTTTGGAAGATATTATAAATTTAAAAGATAAAGTTAATTGAATAGTCTTATCATTTAGGAAAACACAAAAAAATACTCTACTAGCTCTTATATTTAAAATTGGAAAGAGCATGTTATATAATGCCTAACGTGATATATTGGCTTATTGAGTTAATTGTTGAGGGTGTTTGGATGAAAATCAAACAATGATTTTAAAAGTAATTTTACGATATATAAAATAAATATATAGAAGAATTTATCTTAATTTGTGAAAAAATACTTTTAAATAGCACTTTTGATGCTATCCAAACACCGTAGTTATTTAAATGGACTTGTTATACTTTTTTATAGAAAGAAGGTTTTTTTATTGAAAAAAATGTTTTTCTAAGCTAAAGCCAATTAAATAGTTTCAATCTCTCAATTTCAATTAATATATATATATATATATATATATTTGGGAAACCTTGGTTTTGAACAAAGCTTTTCCAAGCACACTTATAATAAATATAAGCGAGAATTGTTATGAAATCCGGATGAAAAGTTTAGTTATCAAAAAATTTTAATAACAAGCCAGTAATATGGAAGTTGTCATTATATGCACTTTTATTATTATCAAATTTTTGGATGACTAACTCTCTTTCTTGAGATCATAGAGTAATTTCTCCTAAATATAAATGGCTACAAAAATACTATGTATTCTTTCAAGTGATTTTGGTTTGGTGACAATAATATAGGACATAATTGTTGAGTTGATTTTGATTTCAAAAATAAGATCTATTTCTCATATTTATCAATTTTCTCTAAATTACCCCTATGAAAACTCCCTCAACCATAATCAAGTAGAAGAGGGAGAGAGGATATTGAGGAATATGATTATTGTGTTTTAAAAAAACATGTTATATTTTTTATAATTAATTAACTTACCTAACTTTCTTAATTTAATCAAATTAGTTAAATAGGTATTAAATTAAGGAGAAGAGAAATATATTCTTATATTTTCTTTATGTTTTCTTATCGTTGTTCTCAGTTTTCACGCCTACCAAGAGGCCCTAAGATTCATATATTTCATGCTTTTACATTTTCTATCCAAACAAATAGGAGCATTTTCAATTTATGAATTCTCAGGAGAAAAGTGAAAAAGATATGTGCGTGTGTGTGTCACAACATAATAAAATGTGGATATCACGTTTTTCTCCCTAAATAAATGCATAGAATATGATCGCATTACAGTAATGATTCTCTGTTTTCAGTTGTAAGTAACACAGGCTACTAAAAGGATGAAACTCCTAGTCAGAAAATTGTGCAGAAAGAAAAGAACAGGTGATTTGCCGTGCTGGAATCAGGTCCTTTAATTACACTCTTTAATAAAGAGATAAATTACAAATGTCAAAACCCCATTTCCTACCTAAGCCTTCATGCCTTTCTTCATTCTCTCTTTTTCCTCTGTTTCACAGTTCACAGAGGAGCACTTACCTAATTCACAGTAACTATCCTCTTCATGCATGTTTAGTGTGCACATATAGATCACACTTTCTGCTGATTTTTTTTTTTAAAATAAATCTATACATTTAACTCTTTTCATATCAGTCTTGTTCATTTTTCAGAGAATCTTGAACTTGTTACTGTGAGTGAAGAACAAGGAAAAGCAGAATCATCAAAGCAAGATGGAGAAGGAGGAGGAGAAGATGATCAAAGGGAGAGTTCTTCTGATGAAGAAGAGCCTTCTGGACTTTCCTGACCTCAAATCCTCCATTGTTGACAGAATCTATGAGCTCTTGGGCATGCGTGTCTCTTTCCAGCTCATTAGTGCTCATAACCCTGACCCAGGTCAGCTTCTTCTTCTTCATCTCTCTCTCTCAATTAAAAGAACTGAAATTTGTTATTTTTGCAGAAAATGGGATGAGAGGGAAGATGGGAAAAGAGGCATATTTGGAGAAGTGGGTTTCCACCATTTCTTCATTGTCAAGTTCTGTGGACGTAGAGTTCTCCATAAGCTTTGATTGGGACGAGAGCTTGGGAGTTCCCGGGGCCTTCATTATAAAGAACCATCACCGTAGCCAGTTCTACCTCAAGACACTTACCATAGAGGACGTACCAGGTCATGGTCCTGTACATTTTGTGTGCAATTCCTGGGTCTACCCTGCTCATCGCTACAACTACAAACGTGTGTTCTTCGCAAATAAGGTACTTTTACCTTCTTCATAGTTATGGCATTTTGCTCCTATTATTGTTGCTTGCTCGAAATAAATAATTATTCTTTTTAGCTTTATTGGAAATCCCAGTGATGATAAGTAAATAATGCACTTGGGAAATTTACTGGTTGTGTGATACAGAGTTATCTTCCATGTCAAACACCTGAGCCACTGCAAAAGTTCAGGGAAGAAGAGCTAGAAAACCTCCGTGGAAATGGGTCAGGGGAACTTAAGGAGTGGGATAGAGTCTATGACTACGACTATTACAATGATCTGGGAAGCCCAGAAAAAGGACCAGAATATGCACGTCCTGTTCTTGGTGGTTCAGAGAAGCATCCCTATCCTCGTAGAGTAAGAACTGGTCGGGCAAAAACTAAAGAAGGTTAGTTAGGTTGAATCTATGAATCATAGGCTGTGAAACATGGACATTGTGTGACAGACACAACACAACACCTCAAATTTGTCGTGTTATGTGAGGAAATATTGTTTCTTCTGAACCTAATAACCTATGAATCATAGACAATAAAACATGGACATTGTGTGCGAGACACAACACAATACTTAAAAATTTGTCATCTTGTAGTGTCTGTGTACATGTCAAATCAAAGTTTGTGCTTCTCCGATTGCAACTGATGAAATTGATAGATTCTAACTCGCATTTGATCATTGTTTCAAGTAATTCAAAGGGTGGCAGAAAAACTAGTGGTTGTGGAATCTTGACTGATGTTTCAATCAGGAAACTGACTGTGTCATTGTTGCAGATCCCAAAAGTGAGAAAAGATTGTTTCTTCTGAACCTAAACATCTATGTTCCAAGAGATGAACAGTTTGGCCCCCTCAAGTTTTCAGATTTTTTGGCCTATGCTTTGAAATCTATTTTTCCAGTACTGTTTCAACTCCTTCCAGAGATCAATTCTCCAAGTCGCTTAACTACCAATGAGTTTGAAACCTTTGAAGATGTGCTTAATATCTACAAAGGGTCCATTAAACTACCAAATAGTTGTACGCAGGCAAAAATTAGACACCTGATCCCTTGGGAGCTACTTAGAGAACTTGCTCGCAATGATGGTGAGCGATTCCTCAAATTACCGATGCCTGATGTCATCAAAGGTACACACTGAAGTTTTCCCAATATTTTATTTGGAATTTGGTTTTGGACATAAGTATTATTATTTTAACCGCATATTAATTGCAGAGGACAAGACTGCATGGAGAACAGATGAAGAATTTGCAAGAGAAATGCTTGCTGGGGTTAATCCTGTTGTCATCCAATGCTTACAAGTATTATATAATTCTAGCTTTTTTAACGGTTTGAAGATTTTTGTGTTAGAAAGGAGGCATGATATTTCGTATACTTAATCTATAAATGTAAGAGCGCATTACAAATTTTTTCCCCCTAAAAAAATTACTTTAATCTTCATGGCGTGTGTAGATTTTCCCACCGACCAGTAAGCTTGACCCTAAAGTCTTTGGGAATCAAAATAGCTCCATCAAAGCAGAACACATAGAATATAATTTGGATGGGCTAACTGTAGAAGAGGTACTGATATCAGGCTTCATTTTGTTCCTTGAATATAGACGCATAGAAATCAAACCAAATGTCCTAGATCAACAATTAACATGCTTATATTTTTTTGTGATAGGCACTTGAAAACAAGAAGCTATTTATATTGGATCATCACGATGCATTGATGCCATACCTAAGTCGAATAAACTCTACTGACACCAAGACCTATGCCACTAGGACTTTACTGTTTCTTCGAGATGATGGTACATTGAAGCCATTGGCCATTGAACTAAGCTTGCCCCATCCTCAAGGGTATCATAATGGTGCTACCAGCAAAGTTTTTACTCCAGCACAAGAAGGTGTTGCAAGTTCAGTGTGGCAGCTAGCCAAAGCTTATGTAGCTGTGAATGATTCTGGATACCATCAGCTTATTAGTCACTGGTATGATGCGTAGATAAATAGTATCAATGGTAGAAGAGTCAAAAGCATATGCCTTGTTTGTGTTTCTGGTCCAACATGACTAACCAAAGAGCTAGGACTCACTTGCAGGTTATGCACTCATGCAGCAATAGAGCCATTCATAATAGCTACAAACAGGCGGCTGAGTGTCCTTCACCCAATATATAAACTCTTGCAGCCCCACTTCAGGGACACAATGTTCATAAATGCATTGGCTCGCCAAATTCTCATCAACGCCGGAGGGATACTTGAAAGAACAGTTTTCCCAGGCAAATTTGCTATGGAAATGTCATCGGCTGTTTATAAAAACTGGGTTTTCACTGATCAGGCACTACCTGCTGATCTACTCAAGAGGTAAGTGTGAAGAAAAACTTAATAGGGAAAATGATTTCCACTGGTTTTATGTGAACTACTGGTTTTATGTGAATACATAAAAACAATTTGTAATTCTTTTGCTGCGTTTTAGAGGAATGGCAGTTCCAGATTCAAGCTGTCGTCATGGACTCAGGCTTGTGATGGAGGACTACCCTTATGCTGTGGATGGACTAGAAATATGGGACGCAATTGAAACATGGGTACGAGAATATTGCTACTTCTATTACCCATCTGATGACATGGTTCAAAACGATCATGAGCTTCAATCATGGTGGGAAGAAATCCTCCACAAGGGCCACGGTGACTTAAAGGACAAGACATGGTGGCCAGAGATGAAAACTAGAGATGAGCTCATTCAATCATGCTCCATTATCATCTGGGTGGCTTCTGCCTACCATGCAGCCGTGAATTTTGGGCAATACCCATATGCAGGTTACCTCCCTAATCGTCCAACGATCAGTCGTAGATTCATGCCAGAGCTAGGAACTCCTGAGTATGCAGAACTAGAGTCAAATCCTGACTTGGCATTTTTACAAACAATTACAGCGCAGTTTCAAACCCTCCTTGGTGTCTCACTGATAGAGATTTTGTCCAGGCACCCAACTGATGAGGTTTATCTTGGGCAAAGAGATTCTCCTCACTGGACTTCAGATTCTGAACCTCTTGCTGCATTTCAAAAATTTGGACAGAGACTGATGGAAATAGAGGAGAGAATAATGGAAATGAACAAAGACAAAGGATTCAAGAACAGAACGGGACCTGTAAATGTGCCTTATACCTTGCTCTATCCCAGCACATCAGATTATTCTGGAGAAGGTGGACTCACTGGGAAGGGAATCCCCAACAGTATATCCATCTAAAAATATTATCTTTTTAGTCGCTCAAATAAATCAATATAGCTTCTGAATATCAGGTTGGTGCGAAATAAATGATGAGGTATGAATGTGTGCAATTCTTCCTCATTGTAGTATTGAAGGAAGAACTTCAATTAGGTGTGAGATTTAACATTGAAGAACAAATCATGGAGATTCGTTTTTAATCCAGTCCTTGAGACTTTTTTCGGATATAACACAAGGTTTGAATCATACTAATATTTTATCTTTATCCACACCATTTAACTGCATGATTGGGATAGTCATAGGAAGTTTCACAAGTCAGTTGGGACCCCTAAAAAAAAAAACGTATTTAGCGTAGCTTTAGGGCCAGCGGAATTTTTGCTCAAAAGTCAATTTAAAATTAGAGTAATGTTTTCTGGCTTCTAACTTTTGAATTTTTGCTTTTCTTAAGATCTAAGCATTTTGAAACTAACTTTTTAATATATCATTTAAGAAAATTTACGTCAAGATGATTTTTTAATGAAAATTTTATCTAAATATAAATTATATTACACAAACTAACTTTTGTCTCAATTTCAATTTGCAAAGAGCACGTAGGATAAAAGTCATTTTTGTCCGTGTTAATCCAAACAAACCTTAAATTATCCCCTATGTTCAAATATTAATCACCAGCATATCGAATATCAAAATAATAGTTAGTGGTTATATCATTTAATGATTTATGCCTCATAAAAATGAGTACCGTTGTCAACATAGAAATCTCACTTTAAAATCATGATAACTCAAATCACTTAAACTTTTTATGATCAAATACTGAAGCTCGTAAAATTTGTTTTCTTTTAGTATTATTGGAGTTTGAATGTTTATCCTCTGCTAACATAATGTTTAACCTCTACTTGCATCATACTCCACTTTGACCACCTTGGAATTCAAATCAGCATATCTAATCATATATATATATATATACATATATATTTTTGGGTCAAGAATTAAGAACATACTTATCATTTTCTTGTGACTTCCAATTCAAATCAAATTTATAATCGAAAAAACTTTGTTGGTTGCCATGAAAGCTAAGCGCGTATTTGGGCAGCTTCTATTCCCAAAACCTTGAAGTCTTGGACCACTTTTGTAAAATTTTGTCACGCGCAACACATAAAAAAAATAACCAAAGTTTTATTGTCCACAGAATTAAAATTCCAAAATGTACAAACTAGTGCAAAGTAAATTCACCATATTTATTTATTTGTTCACATTTGGTGGGATAAGGTTAACCTATACAACACCCGCATGACTTGATAAATACAATCGGGTGACTTTCCCTGGACACTGTGAGTACAATTGTATTTATTATTTATCAACATGGCTGATTTGGTAGAGTGGAATATGTATACTGGACACAGATTGGCCTATGCTCCAATTGCTGTAGTGGTAAGAATAGCATCCAGTTCGCTCTTGGAACGTTGGATCCTTTTATGCTCTCCCTCATTTCTGCCTACCCATATTTCAGGTACCACTTGTCTTAGTTTATTCATACTCTCCACTACATAATCTGCTCCTTCACATTTCACAGTCTTTCCAACCTTCGTATTATCAAATCAAACCATTGTTAATAACAATATTGTGAAGTAAATATGATAATGATAGTAATTAATTAATACTGTATGAGATGGGAAATTAATTTACCAGAACTGTGTGGAGACCCATTGCTTTTCCTCCTGCCACATTGCGAACATTATCATCTAGAAATAGCTGCAAACAACAAAATATCATCTTTCAATTTCCCAACGTAGGGGGGGGGGAAAAGTCTCAGATATCTCCAGATCTAATGTTTTTGAAGATAGATTTGCGAGCATACCGTACGGCGAGGATCGATGTTAGCTGCGTCGAGAGCAATCTTAAAGGCATCCGGTGATGGCTTCAAAAGGATCGGGTACTCATCCGGGCGGGTTGAGTTAGGAAGATTCGGGTTCATGGTCTCAAAACATATGATCTGCTCAAAGCAGTCACTTATCCCCAGTCGATCCAACGCCTTCACCGCATGAATCCTATCTGAATTCGTGAAAATCTGCACATAAGGTTCAATATTGTTACTCCTCCCGTGATTAATATAAAACTTATTTAACTAATTTGATTAGATTAAAAAAATTAGATAAGTTGGTTAATTATAAAAAATATGATATGTTTTTCTTAAAATACTATAATAATCTTTCTTAATATCATCTTTCCCTCTTCTACTTGATTATGGTTGAGGGAGTACCTATAGGGGTAATTTTAAAAAATTAATAAATATAAGAAAGAGGTCTTATATTTAAAACTAAAATTAACTCAATAATTAGTCTTATATTAAGGACCGAAAGAGTATTTATTTTTGAGAAAATCTTTATATAGTAGTTTTACTTACCCAGCCATTGAATTTTTTTCCCCTCAAAATAACGTGTCTTAAAATGTAAAGAGTAAAAGTATAGCACAAGTTCTTATACTTTTATTTCTTACGATACAATCTATAAGTCAGAACCAATGTTTATAAATTGTAGGTGCCGTCTTCTGGCCAGACACCTTAATCTTTTCATCGGGTAGGTGAAAGATGAAAGATGGTAAAAAAAGGACTTGGATTCTCTCCACTTCCTTCCCATCCTCTTCCCCTCCACTACCCTTCTTTTCTTTTGACAATCATTGGATTAAAATTCCAATGGTCCAGATTTAACATCTTATAAAAATAATATTATTAAAAAAATAAATAAATAAATTTAAACTGTTAAAATCTGGTCTAAACAGTTTACAATTGTAATAAAAAAATTAAAAAAAATTTGCTCTATAATAACAGTATGTAGTTATGAACTGTTCAGATTAGATTTTAACAGTTTAAATTTATTTATCTATTTTTTATCATAATATTTATCTTTATAAAATGTTATAAAATATTAAATCTGGACCATTGGAGTTTTGATCCAATGGTTGTGAAGAGAAAAAAATGGTAGTGGAGGGGAAGAGGATGGGAAGGGTAGTGGAGAGAATCTGATTCCGTAAAAAAAACAACAAAGGCTCTATGTTTGTTTCAGGTCAACGTGAAAAAGTTGAAAGTTGACTTTAGTTTGAAATGTCTCTCGTTCCAAAAGAATGGAAAGAGACGTAAACTCAGAAGCTTACAATTTTTCTTTGCTTAATGCTACAAAGGACGTTGCGCAATTGAATATCTGGTTTGATGGAGTGGTAGGGAAGCCTTCCGTGCACGAAACTGTTGGATTAAGAAAAACGAAAACGATCAGCTCAAATAATTGAAGCCAAAGCATATTAGTTTTTTTATTATTTCTTATAAAATGGAATTAATTAGGCTCTAATTTCTAACCTGTGGTAATCATCTGCACTAATATCATAGCCTAATGCCTGCAACAACAGAATCAACAGATTTCATTATACAATAAAATCAATTCGAACCGAGAGAGAGAGAGAGAGAGTAATCGTATGAAGAAATTACTCGCAAGCCGGCAAGGGAGCTTCCGTAGGTTCTGAACAGTTCGATTCGGAGACTTGACGCTTTGCTCTCAGGGAATCCACATTTCTCCACCAGAAAATCTGCGTTCGGTATGTATAATCTCTTAAATTGTCAAAGAAATCACACACGATTTCCAGAAAGAAAGTTAAATGAACTAAGAGATTAATTACCGTCAATGTTTTTCTTGAGCGATTCGCCTATTCCGGTGTTGGTTGGATACAGAGTGTCATCCAAATCTGCGTTCCGTACAAAATGAAATGAGCAAATTTCAATGAAAAGAAACTAGAGGGAAAGTTGCAAGAGAGAATTAAAGAAAACCAGAGGGAACTCACCGAAGAGGATGCAATCGAAAGGAGAAGCAGAGTTGCGAGCAGATTTGCTGCAAGAATCCATGGCGGAAATATGACGACGACAACGAGGAAGAAGACGGAGAAGAGAAAACGAAAACGACGTCGTGACGACTGATAACGTGGTGAGCTATGTAGGAAAATGATCTGACAGGCTGAGTTTGGCGGAGGAAATGTGGGGCGAGCTGAGGAATATATATAGGGCCATAGGGGGAAGGATAGATTAGAGAAATAATAATGTGTCTCACGTGGATTGGATAGAGGCCGTGCTGAGTCAATGTTCACATCGTTATGCTGGAATCCGACTAGATGTGGGGTCCACACAGGAGATGATTATATTAGTAGCACGTTTGCATGTTTTTAATAAAACCCAAGTAACGGAGGCATAAAAAAAGACAGTAAATCTCATGTTCAGAAGAACTAATTAATTTACTCCCTTGTCATGCTAATTGTAAGATGCTGGACACGTGGAACTCTAATTTGATCTCATTTTATTATCTATTTTTTCGTTGAAATAATTTTATGATCTATTGTATAACTTTAGTTGTGTTCTTGTATGTGCATATGATATCTATAAAAAGTTCATGTGGAAATATGTTCGAGAGCGTTCACTTAGAAACAATATTGTCTTATAAGGTTTTTTTTTTAAATTAATGTTGTCTATAAAGTTTCAAAATATAGTAATGTTATGCCATTTTCGTTAAAAAACTAACATTGAGAATTAAAAAATTAACATTAATTATTAATATTTTTAATGACAAATAACAATATTTTTTTCATCTTAATACTTTTGAGACAACCTTAAATTCAAAAAACTCCCGAAATAATATTGTCCTTAAATAAAAAATTATAAAATAAATTTGCACATTAATAAATAACTTTAAAGTGTAAATTTGTTTGAAATCTTTTACCCAAAAATAATGTTGTCCTGGAATTTTTTTTTTTTCAGTGTTCCTCAAATTTCAAAATGTAGTAATATTGTCCTATCATTTTAAGGAACTAACATTAACAATAAAAAAAAATTTATATTGACTGTTAATATTTTCAACTATAAAGAGCAACATTGCTTTATTTTAACATTTTCGGAATAATTTTGAATTTAAAAAAACAAAAGCTTTGGAGATAATATTATATTGTTTTTAACTTATTTACTATAGTTTAATAACAATTAATAATATTTGAAAGTAAATGATAATATATTTTTCTTGACTTGGGATTTTAAAAGTATTTTATTTTAGATTTTTCCTTAGAAAAGTAATGAATAAATTTTCTTTTTTTACGAGCAAAAAGGTAATGTATAGCTGGCATTTTCATCCTTTCCAAGAATTTCGAATTCTAAGTAAGTAAACCACTGGTTCATCAGGTCCATCGTCCCCGTATAAAATCCATGTAGGAAGTGTTTGGGTAACCCTAAAAGTACTTTTTAGTAAATTGAAATAAACTCCTTCACATATTTACTTCGTATCCTATAAAAATACTTTTGAAACCATGATTTTTTTCTTACCCAAACACTCCCGTAGATTATTAGATTTCAGAAAACAAGAGCCAAGGCTCTATTGAGTTAGCCCCCTTTAAGCCCTAAATTTGTTCAACTAGGCTGGGAAATAAACGTTCCTTTCCGAGTTAAACAAACTTGTAAGACAGACACTAATAAGCTGAGAAACAAATGGACCAGCAAGATCAAAGGTTGACCGGTTTAATTAAGCCTTTCTTTATTTGCCGTCTTTTTTTTAATAGTATCATCTATGTATTTTTTTTTTATTATCACCACACAAACTTGCTATTTAAAGTGTGTGGTTTTAGTTTATTTTTTGTTGTAGATAAAGTTAGCAATAAAAAACCAAATAAAAAGCTTAACATTCGGCTCAAGGACAAGGATGAAGAATTATTGTTGATGTTGACTATAGTTATGAACATGATCATATATGTAACTATTGCTGCTGCAAATCTTTGGTTCTTTTTTGTGCTATTTGTAGGATTGCAGCACTTAAGTGACAATTATTATCATTTTACATTGGTTTAATGCTTGAGATTTCTATGAATTATCTTGTTTGGTTTGTATTTGATATGACTTGGATCTGTTTCGAAAGTTTTTTCCAATAGAAAATATTTAAATCCACTTCAAAGTATACTCAGGGCCAAAATGAATAATTAGTACTCCTCTGGTCATTAATATATGACCCAATATTTGAGTTGATTTTGGTGCTAAATATAAGATTTATTTCTCATATTTATCAATTTTCTCTAAATTACCCTTATGGATACGGCGTCAATTATAATTAAGTAGAAGAGGGAGAGGGGGTATTAAGAAAGACGATTATAGTGTTTTGGGAAAAACGTGTCATATTTTTTTATAATTAATTAACTTAGTTAATTTTCTTAATCTAATTAAATTAGTTAAATGGGTCTTATATTAAGAATCGGACGAATATTAGGTGAAAGCATGTTAGAAGGTGTTCAATGTGAAAGTTATAAAGTATAAGAAACGCTTATCCAGTTAAAATGTTAAACCCAACAAATCTTTTAAGATGTTCCAAAAATTTAGGGCTTAAAAATGCTCATACGGCACCCAAAAAAAAACACGGGAAAAAAGGAAGAAAGAGCAAAAGGTAAAACAAGAAGATGGGAATAATGAAGGTTTATTTTTTTGCCATGAATAGTACTATACTCTGAAGTTTGGAGAAAAAAATTAAAAAAATAAAATTGATACGTTAGAATATTTTTAAATTTACTTTCTGTATTAACATTTCTCAAAACGCTTTATGAATGGAAACATAAAATCATAAAAATTGTGCTTTATGATAATTAATGGAGAGAGTCAGAGAGTAATAAAAAAGAGATTGTAAAAAAAAAGGGTTGACGTTATAAATAATAAATAAATATATAAAGGGAAAACATTAATATATTTTGTATTAAATTTTGATGGATTGCATGATTAGATAGCTAACTCAAATAAATGGTTTCTACTTCCTCCCCCCTTTATATATAAGGAAAGAGTAATTATCTCATGATCCTATATATCATTGTTAATCTCTGAATTTTGGTCTTATTTTAGTTTTAGTTTCTAAAATTTAAAACTAGTAATTTTGATCATTGAAATTTGACCTCATTTTGTTTCTTGTCTTTGAAATTTTAAATTGGTAGTATTGGTTCTTAAACTTTGACTTTATTTTAGTTAAACTTAAGATTTTTGATTTCTAAAACAAAGAACAAAACGAGAATGAAGTTAAATTTTAGGAATCAAAATTATTAGTTTCAAATTTTAAGGACTAAATCTAAAATAAGGTCAAATTTTAATGACTAAAAATAATATTGACCTAGATCATTGCTCTTTATTATTGTGTTTCAAGTTTATTTTCTTTTGAAATACCCCTATTATAATATTTAAATTTTTTTTCCTTGTGAACATAATGCATTTTGCATTAGGTGTATAACTGGAAGAGTTTACTAAACGCATATTATGATATTTTTCTCATAATTAAGACCAAAAAACTCCTTTAAAATTATTTTATACACAAGATCAGAAGGAATATTTTTTTCTATTCTTACTTGTGGTACGTGAGATAAATTAGTTCATAACAATCTCAGTTCAGTGCACAATGCTTATTTTTCTCTCTTTTAACCCCTGCTTGGATGAGAAGAAAGGTTGGGAAGAAAGAAAGAGAGAGAAAAAAAATCAGGAGAAGAGAAAACTGAAAAGAAAACTTGGATGAGTGAGAGAAAAAGAGAGGAAAGAAAATGTATAAATATTAGAATGACTAAAATATCCTTATTATAATCAATTGGCAAGGAAACTAAATAATTTAGCCAAAAAAATATCTTTCTATGTAAAATAAAAAGGGAATAATTTTTGAACTTGATTAAAATAAAAGAAAATAAATAAATTATACATTATCTAATATTTTAATAAGATGATAACAATTGAATAAAATTAAAGATTATAATAACATGAGAAATTGATATCATGAAAATGTCACTAATAATATGATTAAAATTAATCTTGATACTTATAGAATAAAATATCTTGCATCATGATCATGGAATATTATAAATAAAAAGGTGGGCATGCCATTTACGTCATGAGCATCATGATAAAAGGTCTATATTGCCTAAACAAAAAATAGCCAACATGTCACTAAACATTAAAAACATGTCCAATGTCTTGGCACAGGAAAGGCTGAGGAATGACAGGAGCTTGGTGCGGTAGAGGGTAGTGAGGGGAATGAATTTTTTTGGTGAAAATATCTCCATTTATAGAGAGAAATTTTGAGAGGAAAATATGACATGGAACCCACTCTGTTTTTTCCCCACTTTTCTTTTCCTTCTTATTTTCTTTCCCATCCAAGCGGGGAAAAACTCCATTCCTCTCCTATATTCCACTCTATTTTTTCTTCCTCTTTTATTTTCTCTCAATCCAGGCAGAATATTACTTGTGGTATGCAGAGAACTCTTTCAGTAGGGCACAAGCTATTAGCCTCACGGTAACCGGTGCGAGTTAGCAGTCCGTTGTAGCATCCTCTTTTATTCCTTGCTTCTTCAACGTTGTTGAGTAGTTTCAACTCCTACTCTGTGGGACTTCGAGCTGGTTTGAGAAGAGACTCAAGCTTTGACTTGTCTTCGAAATATTGACTGTTATGTTTGTTTTTTTTCCTCTTTCTTCTGTAATTTATTATTTTTCTTGTTTCAATATTAAGCTGATTTTTTTTTTTGGTTTATTTGGACGTTGCTGAAATTAACTATGTGTGATGAGTGAGTCTTTTATGTGTAACCTTTTAATTTCATTTGAATAAAATTGTCTTTTATTTAAAAAAACAACACTTTTTTAAATGCATGATTAAAAAAAAGGAAGAAAATAACTCAAAAGCTAACTAGAATTTCGTTGTAAAATTTTTTTAAAACTTAAAACAGATACTCCTCCGATCCTTAATATAAGACCCATTTAACTAATTTGATTAGATTAAGAAATTAGGTAAGTTAGTTAATTATAAGAAATGTGACACGTTTTTTCTAAAATAATATAATTATCTTTCTTAATATCTCCTTTTTCTCTTCTATTTGATTATGGTTAAGAAAGTCTCCATAGGGATAATTTAGAAAAAAACTAATAAATATAAAAAATGAGTCTTATATTTAGAATCAAAACTAACTTAATAATTAGGTACTGTATTAAGGACCAGTTTCTAGAGCCACGTTGCATCTTACTAATAAAAAAAAAAAATTCTTAACTAACTTATTCGAGTTCCACCGCTCACGTATTTATAATATGCATAGGCCCATTTCAGATTCCTTTTTGGTGTGCCTCAAGTCATTCCAAAGTAATATAACCTAATATTTTGGGAAAATTAGGGATAAGTCTTATTAAAAATTTAATTGGTAAATGATGATTGATTACACAAAGAAAGATCAGTTGTACACAAAGAAAAGTAAATTGAACACTAAAAATTAAGTTGTACAAAATCTTTAGATCCTATTTATTAATTAAATTTTTAATAAAGAATTTATTCCCAATGTTTCCTAATACTTTTCAGTTCATAAATACCGTGTTTATGGGGATAAGATACCAACGCATTACTCAATTTTATCCCCTTCTGATTTTATAAATATTGTCAATATCATTTTTAATCCCTAAAATTTAATTTCATTTTAGTTTTGATTCATCACCTTTGATCCTGTTTTAATTTTGTTTTTTAAAAATTTGATTTCGTTTTGGTTCGTTTAAGGATCATAATTAAAATGAGATTAAGTTTCAGAAATTAAAAATGATATTAACCTTTATGAATATTTGATTTTGTGATTCTCTTTTTAAAAAATAATTACTGAAGAATTTTTCATCGCAAAATTTCTGATTTAAATATTGTTTAATGATCCAAACACTAACTATTTTAATTATTTACAACCTGTCTTCAACTATATACAAAACAAAAGGTACCTATTGGAAAAGAATTGCACTCACAGTCACTAAAGGACCCACATCTTTAGATATTTTTGTATAATAAATATCGTGATAAGATTTTTTTTTTTTTAGTGGTTTTTGCTTTTAGAAAGTAAGCACATGAGATGCTCAAATAGAAGCTCACTGGGGAGGGTTTAGCAATACCCCATAATTGCTTTAAAAAATATTTTTACATAAATCAAAATAAAATTCTTTTCATTATTAATTATAAAAAAATTACTTTTGCAAAGCTAATTCAAATACCCATTAGTTAATTGAATGATAAATGACATAATCCCTTTCCGTCAAGAAAATGAGGTTATGTTTTCTTCGGGAACAAGGATAGAGAAAATGACTACAAAAAATTAAAAATATTTACTTTATTACTAAACCTGACTTAAAATTTAGTAATTTCTAACTTTTTTTTTATTATTTTTTTATAATAATATTAGAAGAATGAGTTTTTTTGTTGTTGCCAAAATTAGAAGAATGATTCACGTGAAACAAGTACTCCACTAAAAAACAATAGTAACAGTTAATAAATAGTACAAAGTGGTACCAAATTACTGACAATTTTTTAATGACGTGGGAACTGAGTGGGAAAGCATCTTGTGAGTTGTCAGCTTTTGCTTTTAGAGGGTTCGATGCCCCCTTCCGCGTTCACATTCTGCTCAAAAAATAAAATTAATATCATCCTTAAAAGATGGGGCAAATGTCACTAAACCCTTCTATAAATACCCTCAAAAATTTTGAAATGCCACTGTAGCCTCGTGAGAGTAAATTGAAATTAAATCCTATAAGGAAAAGATATAAATCACCCACCCTGCTGAAAGAGAAAGACCTAAGAAGTAAAGATATCTTAAAAAAGATAATACCTATTTATTATAAATAACTAATTTAATTTTTTTTAATCTGCTCAAATTAGTCAATTAGCTTTTATAATTAGGACCGGAGATAGTGTGCCTGTTTAGGTCAGCATTTGCTGGCCAAAACGTGGCTTAATTTCAAGATAAGCCATATTGCAGCATTTGATGATGTTTGGCAGGGCTTCAGATATATTGAGCTTATTGGATTTTAAGCTAGCTCAACGCACGGTTGGAATAAGCGAGCTTATGACTCAGTTTGAAGAGCTTATTTCTGCAAATGTGTCAGATAACTTTTTCCCACCATATTGTTCTCTCCCTTGTGGCACTATTCCTCCTCATTATTTCTCACTCCTCCTTATTATTTCCAATCAGAAAGGGTCCTCGTATGATATTCTCTCGCCTCTGGACTTCATTCGCTCTCCCTTTTTTAATATCTTCCATAATTTACAATCACTGGCAGTAATTTTTTTATATTTTTCTTATGTTTTTAATTTTAATTTACTTATTAAATTTTACTTTTTATATAAAATTAAATTAAATTAATTGTATTATTTCAATTCATTTTTTTAATCATGTTTCACTTTATATTTAAAATATTTTTTATGATTTTTATAAAATTTTAAAATTTAATTCACTTATTAAATTTGACTTCTTCATATTAAATTATTTTAATTTCATTGTATTATATGAAATCATTTTTTTAATCATGTTTCATTATTTATTAAAATTCATACCTATTTTGGTCATTTTACAACCAAATTTACTTTTACTCAACCATAATCCAAACAATCTTTTACCAATCTCACTTTTGCAAACTAGCTTTTCTAAACTCCAATCCAAATATAATTCAACTTATCTAATTTAGTTTTTACCCAACTTCACTTCTCTATAAACTACTTTTTCAATAAGCTACTTTTTCAATCGCTGATGTAAACGGGCTCAGTATTTGAAAAGGAAAGGGACGAGAAAGGGTTGTAGTTAGAAGTTGCTCACAGGCATTCATGTAAGCTAGTTACTAGCATTCTCCAAAGGCAGCCAGCGACGTTCTTCTTCTTAATTGGCAGTCCGTCATCGTTGTTGAAGCGAAGAGATCCGTTAACTATGAGAGACCCGAAGGTGAGTCTTCAATGTTAGTAATCAGAGTCAAGTTCAATATTAATTTTTGGATTAATTTCACCATGAAAACTGAAAGTATTAAAAATGAGCAATATTACACTATGGTATTAAAAATATTAATGGCCAATATTAATTTTTTAATAGTCAAAATTAAGTAAGACTTATTTAGAATGACTTATAAGTAATTTTGTAATTATGATTTACGAAATAAAATCTTTTCTTTGATAAGTCATCAAATTTGGTGCTTCTTAATCCCAGTTATTATGGAGAACAAATGATGAAATACAATCGATTTTTGAGATAAGTATATAAAAAAGTTTATTTTGGTTTATATAAAAGTGTTTATAAGTACTTACTCATTGCAGATCCAAACAGGCGTAATGGTTAGGGTGACTTTGCTTTTTTTTTTTTTTTTTAACACTTCCAGGCCAATATTGATTTAAAAAAATTTCAAATACTTATAGCTCATGAAAAACTTCCAAAACAAAATTAAACCCTTTCTTTTTTTCAAGTTTCAACTGATTTTTTTTTCATTTGTACTTGAAATCAATATGGCTGCTTTGAGCCAGACATGAATGAGTTGTTGGGTGTTTGAATGTTGTTTTAGTTGAAAATCCTAGGCTGTAAAAAATGGAATTGTAATTTTGGATGTAAATTCTTGCTAATTATTGGTTATTAATAACCTTAAAATGCCTATTAGGACTTGAATATGTGATTGATTTGCAAGTCGTGATCTTTTTTGAATTTATGAGACTTTTAACACGTAGTTTTGCGAGTACTTTTTTAATATAATCAATCTATATGTTATTTGACCAAAGATTGTTTTTTTTGTTTGAAACTCAAATAATAAAATTATTGCATTTCAAATTTAGTAGAAATTGCAATTGGTTGAGACTACTTTAAGCTTACTTAAAATCTTTACTCATTTGGGATTTTTGGACAGTGTTAGAAAAAATATAGGTAATTGTTTATCTACGTCTCTTGCTTTTTCAATGCATATGTTTTTTTTTTTAAGGCAATCCTATTTGAGATATTATTAAGCATTAAATATAAGACCTCTTTCAATAAGAATTCAAACCTTCGTTAGCCATATTGTGAAGAACTATTTTTTTTACTAGACCTAATTCCGTTGGTATCTATTCTTTATGTCTTTTGGTTTTGGACCAAGGGTAGATTGCTAGGGTGATGTTTGTCCCTTTGATTTGGGGCCTCTGAAGGCATGATTTGGGCTCTTTATCGATATGTGGGTTGATGTTTGTTACGGAACCCGCAGCATTTTGTTGGGGGCAAAGAACTACCGCGGATAAGATGGAGAAGGAGAGACAGAATAGCCACAGGGTGAATTAGAAAACGTTTACACCGAAGAGGAAATACTCCCTCCAATGCTAAATCTAAAAAAGTAATTGGAGTGTTTATTTTGGTTTTAAATTTAAATATAAGATCTCAATCGACTCTATCTTTTACTAACATGTATGTAAGGGGGTTTCCATCAATATCAACAGGTATTGATTTTAAAGAAAGCAACATACGTTTACTAGTAAAGATAATAGAAAAGTGGGAGAATTGCTATGAGATTCCAAAGAAGAAGCATAATTACTAACAAGTTTCAATGACAAGTGAGCAGTTTTTTTTTTTTTGGCCAAAGTGAGCAGTTGAAACTTGTTATTTATTGTTTTGTAACTTGTAATTACAACTGTTCAATTATTATAAGATTTTTTTTGTGAATATGTCCCTTCTGTAAGACTTTATTACAATTCTCCCTAAAAAAGCGGCAGGAGGCAGAGAGGTACATGGAGGGGGAATCTACACGAAGGAAAATCATGTTCACTCTACACACATTTCATGGTACCCTTTGCTCACAATGTGTAACCTATACTCTTCAAATTACATACTTTTTCTCAGTCCATTTACTTCATCTCCAACCCATATTCTTTGGCCCATTTCAATGAAACCTTGCATCATAACATTCACAATTGCAACCGAATGAGAAAGAGAGATAGCAAAAATGATGATAATTTGCTTTAAACTTGTTTGAACTCATTGAAAGAACTGGGGAAAAAAAAACACAACGGAATGAGGACTTTACTAGGTTTTAAAGCATATTTGAATATCCCTCGTTATCTTCTACTCTTTATCCCCACCCAAACATATCTAAAAGGCACCAAACAAGAAAAGAAATGCATAAAAGGATGATAACGAAAGTGGGAAAAACTTCAATTGGTAGCACACCATAAGCCTTCCCCCCCCCCCCCGTTAGGTAGCTTTTTCATATTCAGAATATTGATAGGTACAGTGAGCATATTCAAGGAAACAAAGTAGGACCCAGCTTGTTATCCATTAGTAACATTATACCTTTTCAGGTTAAGTACACACCAGAGAGAGCAAAAGAAAAGCAAAAGAAATACATTATAATGATAAGAAAAACTCTTAAAAGGCCTTTTCTTTCCCGAACTAGCATTCTATGTGTCTTTGTTGCTTTACTTCTTTCAGTGTTTCTTCTCAAGCTTGGTTATTCTTGCCGTGCCCATAGATGAACCTTTCAGCTCCCTCTGTGTATACATGAGTCTCACTATGAAGCCTGCAAAACAGTCATTTTACAGTCAGATGAAAATTGAACAATTGATGGAATCATCCCAGGAGCATAATGATAATGTTAACGTGTCATCTTTAACTTTGAGAAGATAAAGTGATACACAGGAATGAAAGTATCTTTGAGTTCACTTCTTTTCTTTCTACTCATTTCTTGTTTTCTGGTTACCTTAATGCACATCATGTATTTACTTGCTAAATACCAAGGATTTAAATCCAAACACAACCATGTGCTCCAAGATACATGGCATCTTGACTTACGAGTTGCGAACAGTTTTGCTCAGAGTAGAGGCAGATGAAAATGTTTTTCCATCAAGATATCTGTTTTCTCCCTTTATCCTCTGTTTCATTCTGAGGTCTAGATCTTCAGCACTCAGGTTTATTGGAGAGTCTGAAGCCTGGCATGGTCCAAAAAAGAGAATCATTCTAAGCGGTTAAGTAAATAAATCTGCATAAAATGAATCAGCCAAGTTCTGAAGTACCCAAGTTTTCCATAATTAAGTACTTCAACATTTGTTTTTGGGGTCTTTTCCTAAATACGTAAAGTATGAAATGAGAAGCTGAAAAGCTTAATGGGTGGATATATTACCATGACCCATCCCCAAATGTCAGCATAAGAAGGGATATGAGCAGAATAAGGCACAACATCTGCAAGAGAAAAAGAGGAGGTTAATGTAGGAGTAGGAAGTTAGGGAGAAAATAGAATTATATTCCCTAGACTTAGAGGATTACTTACACTTGAAAACTTGCCTCAAAGTGTTGTAGATGCATGAGAAAACTTCAGTATGACTGAATATCCCAGCTGGTCCTGCCTGCATAAGAATAAAGCAGAAACAATTCTTTTTAATACTTTCCCTTTTTTTTTTCCCCTCCAAGTTTTCCTCACACCCACATACCTGAGTCACAAATACACCACCCTGTTTCATCTTAGGCTTGACAGTGAACTCATAGAAGGACTTAGTGTAAAGTTTATAACAAGGACCACCCTCTATTGGATCGGCCAAATCACCTACTATCACATCATAGCTCTCTTTTGAAGCTTCCAGCTCAGCCCTGCAATATACCGCATACTAATATCAGTCATGAGCTGCTCAATAGTGAAGTATATTATAAGCCACTATGATTGTGAATAATCCCACAGGCATGGGATACAGATTGTTTGTTAACTAGACCTGGCATCATTGATGATGATTTCTAGTCTTGGATCATGGAATGCTTCCTTGTTTACAAGTAGGTGTGATTTGCAGAATTCCACTACTTCCTGCTCCAGTAATGAGCAGCAAAGAAAATAAGTTCATAAAAGCTCTCTATAAAATAAGTTCATAAAAATAGCGACCAAAGAAAACAAAAGTTTGAGTCAGAATAAAGAAAGAAACTTGGTATATGAAGTAGATTATACCTCATCTATATCACACATCACAACTTTGTCAACGGTCTTATGTCTGAGTAATTCCCTTGCAGTTGACCCTTCTCCTCCTCCCATGATAAAAATATTCTTTGGGCTAAAGTATATAATAGAAAGTTATTAATAAAACATTCAAATGTTAATTAAAATCCTTCAAGATTTTATCACTAAAGAGAGAAGAGAAAGTACTACTTGGGATGATGGAGAAGAGCAGGATGAACTAGACATTCATGGTAAATAAATTCATCTATCTCTGCACTCTGAAGCTTCCCATCAATCACCAATGCCTGGAGGAGAGAGCACACAAACGTTTCAGACTATATCACACAAAAAGATTAGTATTATTTAATTTCTTATTCCTAAATAGTTAACATTCTACTTTGTCCTCTGTTTCGTAACTAGATTTATAAAAAGTGCAAAGAGAGAAGTAAATTCTACATAATCATAATCTTTTATATTATTATCTTTCCAAATGCTAACTATATTACTAGAAAAGATCTAATGTGAAATATTGTATTGTAGGTTTGAACCTTTCCGAAGGGCTTGGTGTCCAGCAGGGCAATGTCTTGGTACTGGCTAGCTCCTGTATATAATATACTGCAGCCACAAAAAGATGTGTTAAAGTATTTTTATCAAACAGTTGGAAGTGATAAACTTTGTAACAAAAAGTGCAAGCCTGATTTTCATTTCATAGTCCATGTTGTCTGCCTTTTTCATGGCCACAGGCAAAAAGAGATTTCGACTTTTATGGATAACATTACTTTTTTCTAGGAAGAACTTGAAATGTCCCCAATGTCTGTCTGTGATATACGGCCAAGAATACTTAGACCCATTAGCCGCTAAAGGGGGAAAAAGAGTACTTTAGTTATTTAAATATTCATTTTTGTCTCTCAAACCCCATGAACAGTTCTTGCCTTGCTTCTAACAAATCATCAATTCATCATCACTAAACAAAGAAGTAACAACAGTAAATAAAGATGCATGATCAAGACTCAGCTCTTATATAGAACAGAGATTCGAACTCAGCAATATAATGGGGTGAGACTGATTTGGATTCTTATCTCAAAAAAGTAACAAAAATGTAGCCTTTTGAGTTATTTTAGATGGAGAAGAAGAAAATAGATGTATACATAAGTATGTATGTATATACCTTTTGAGAGCAAAACACCATCTTAAGTTCTCTTCAATCTCTTCTTCATACCAACAGCTCTTTCTGTAACCATTAAGAGAATGGTTTTTGCCATTGACTCCATTGCCATTAGCAGTAATCCCATTGCCATTGGAGAAAGCTATATCACCCATTTTCTTTCCTTGAGAGACACAGAGCCTGAGGGAAGTTGAAAGTAAGAGAGAGAGATAGGTGGGGAAGTGTGGAGAAGAGAAGGGAGGGAGTGGAGAATATATAAGAAGGGAGGAATCAAAAGCGACAATGATGGCTTTGAGTTGAGAATGGAATTAGCTGTGAAAATCTTGCTAAAGTGGGTGTGCTCAAGCAAATCTTCCTGGGTTTTCGTAAAGTAGAATACAAAAGAAGCTCTGTTGCCATTTGTGAGGCTGATTTGATGATCTGGGTTTATGCCCCATTTTTTGAAATTATTGCTCATGCATGCTGCAACATCCATCATAATTTCATTTTCCATGTTCGTTTGGTTTTTCCCCTCTCAAACAAGTATATATTTTGTCATTTCTAACGTAGTGTAAAATCCTAAATAAGAATGGAACGTAATGAATGCGCGACAGGTGGCATGGGCATGTGAGAAGAGAGAGAGAATGATGAGGAGGAAGAAGAAGAAAGTGGTGAAAAGTAATAATGGGAATGCAGAGAAAATGGGGAGTAAAAGAAGACAATGATGATGGGAGTGACAAATACCGAAGATTGAGGCTTCTTGTTGTTGTTATCACTATCATTTCTTTTATAAGATGAAATATATTATTATTAATAATATTAATATTTTTGAGTATTTCATGGATTGGATTAAGAGGTTTTGGGAGAGAGGGAAGGGAAGCGTGCAGGGAAGATCATCATATATATTCTATTTGCTGCCCCAAAAAGGCTTCGCACCATGGCTGCGCGTGCTTCCCCATTATCCCTCATCATCACTATCACCTTCCAAAACCCACAGCTACACGACAACATATATACAAACAATATCTTCAATACAGACGGAGAGAGAGGGGGGGTCAAGTATGAATTGATATTAGATCATTAGAATAGTTTATAAATAACCATTTAATCATAATTTATGAAAATTATGTGAGAAAAATTTTGTCTAGAAAACGTACTTATAAGTATTTTTGAATCCTTCAGTCACAATTGACTCCAAGTATTGCCTTTGATATTTTCTAAAGGGTGAGGTTGTAGGTTTAAATATGCAATAAAGGATATAATAAGAGCTTGTTTTTAAAATAATTTATAAGCATTTTTATTCAATCGTAATTCATGAAAAACAAGCTAAATATTTAAGGAAAGTTTAGGTGAGTTCGAATCCCGCTACCAATATGAAGATCTTATTGGTGGGCGATCTGTAAGCACTCTTTGAGCCTGGAGGCATGCCATGGTCTTTGGACCCAACTCACCTAAACTTTTTTACACAAAAAATTAATAATAAGAATGCTTAAAAATACACAAATGTGGATACAGACAAGTCCTGAGTATGTCGGTTATGAAAAAGCAAAAAAAAAAAAAAGTGTGTGAAATTGATACATTCAAAATTTTAAATGGGAAATGGTAGTTAAGTCTCAAAAGTTCAGTTAACAGTAGTTATATCTCAGCAAATTTTGTTAGGAAATAAGTTGTAAGTATCGAGCCAGATAGTTGTAAATATTGGAGTCTCAATAGCAAATCATCAGGTGATATGTGATTTGCAACTCTAATTTCTGCATATTACAACCATCTGAATCCATATTTACAACTTCTATTTTAATATATTTTGGGGATTAATATAATATTTAGTTTTCAAAATTTACTTTCACTTTGGTTTTAATCTTTGAAATTTGAAACCAGTACTTTTTATCCTTAAATTTTACTCTATCTGTAAATATTAATCCCTGCAAATTAATTGTTAATCTAACACTGTTAATTTGAATTGCTTGTACATATTCACACAAGTTATTACGATGCCACATCTCAGGCTATCCAATCAAAATTAATTAAAATTAACGTTGTTTATGCCACATTAGCACCGTTTAATTTACAGGGACTAATGTTTATAGATGGAGTAATTTCAATTTTTAAGGGCAACTACTTGTTCCAAATTTCAGAAACTCAAATTAAAATGAGGTTAAAATTTCAAGCACTATTAAAGATTGTATTAACCTGATATAACTATTATTAAATTAAGTCTTTGAAACCTTAATTGTCATTCCCCTATTTTGAATTGAGTCTTATATGTAGTAGTGTCTCTTCCAGTTGAATTACATGCTTAATTTAAATTTAAACTAGTCAGTTGTATCAAATATTGAATTATTTATCATCAAATGTTTATAATTTAAAGACCAATATTAGGAATTTTAAAGGAAAAATTTCAAGAGTGAAACTGCCATAAGTTGCACATATGATGCTATCGCCCTTCACCAAAGAAAAAATGACTGGCCAATTAATTGTATGAGGTGGGGAATTTAGATCTTTTATAATTATTATTTCTAAATTTGGACAATGAATAATATATATAAAAAAAAGATTATTCATAGACTCAGGCATCATCTTTGACTCATCATGTTTATTCTCGATTTCATTTGTTTCCTTGAACCTCTTTTTATTTTTTATTTTTTATAATTTAGACAGCATAGTGGTTTTCATTTTATTATTTCAGGAGAAAAATTATTTACCTGTTAGTATTACATAAAATAATCAAATTTAAACTAATCAAATTTTGATACAAATGATTTAGAATTGAGATAGATAGTAAGGAGAGGAAGATTATATACTCCCCAATCAGACAATAAGACTAATATCAACTTCTTAATTAGGTTTAATATTAAGGACAGGAAGAGTATATAATCCCCGATTAAACAAATTTGTTAAATTATATACTCATCCGGTCTTTAATGCAAGACCAAATTTGGTATTTCATCATTTAGAATATTTTAAAAAAATATATCATATTAGTTAATTTAACTAATATTATTAATTTATTCAAATTAGTTAATTATGTTTTATATTAAAAACCGAAAGAGTATATGGGTGTGGGATTCAGCCTTAGGAGGATTCTCTGATTAATGATCATAAAAATTTAAGGTGAGAAATTATCCCACAAAGAACCTTGGGTGCTTTATTTCTATAATATAAATTTTTTGTCATTATTTCTGTAATATAGCTAATACTTTTTTTTGTTACATAATATAACTGATACTACAGCTACTTTATTTCTATAATTCAAGACAAGTTGATGGAAATAGGGGAAAAAAAGAGAAGGAATGATTAAAGATGCTAAAATATTTGAAAATTACGGATGAGATATGAAAATTAATGCTGCGGTTTCAAGATTAAATCGGAAATTATCAAGTATTCTGTTTTGAGCAGCTATTTTATTTTAATTGAATCTCTGTGTATTTGCATTCTAGATAGAATATACTCCTCTGGTTCTTATTATAAGACCCCATTGACTGTTTATTGATCCTAATTATAAGACCCCAATCCATTTTGTCTCTTATATTTATGCATTTTTTTCTAAGATAATCCTCTAATAATGATAGTTTTAGCCAATATACTAATTAGCAAGGATATTTAGGAATGAACACTTATTTATTATAAATAACAACTTAACTTACTTCCTTAATCTCTTCAAATAAGTCAATTGGGTCTTATTGACGAGTATCATTTTATAAGTCTCATAAATTGAAACAAACTAGCTATTGAGTTTCTCTCTCATAATATTCTTGTTCATCTATTGGCATGAACGTATGGGCTTGTTTTCAAATTACTTATAAGTATGTTTTATATAAATTGGCATTCTAGATAGGGAAAATCCTAATTAAATCCTGCTAAAATACTTAAAATTAAATTGAGGCCTACACTTTTAACAAATTCTTAATTAGGACATAAGACCTAATTAGAAATTACTGAATATTGTTAAGTAACTATAATGTCCCTCTTTAGTTAAAAATGAAAATTGATTATTTTATTCCTCTAAAGTGGTTCATCATCTCTTATTAATATTTGGACAAAAAAAATATAAATAATTTTTTAGTGTTTGAAATTTTGTAATATAACTAAAATCTTCAAAATATTTTCATAAAACATTTCAAATTATAATATATGTAATCTTTAAATTAATATTTTTAATATTTTTTTCAGGTTGTAAATATTTATTTTAAAATTTAAAATATTTTAATTATAATAAAAATTCAATATTAAATCGTAATTATTTACGTTTTCAGTTGGATCCAATATTGTTTAAATAAATAAAACTAAGGTAAATTACCAGAACTGAAAATAAAAAATATTTATAATTTTACTTATATTTGTAATTTAACATGTTTTGTTAAAATATTTTTAATAGTATAAGTTATATATACAAATTTCAAACATTGTAAAATTACTTATATATTTTTTGGTCTAAAAAAATCATAAGAAATGAGGAATTACTTGGGAGAGGTATATTAATCAAGTTTTCTTTTTAATTGAAGAAGGACATTTTGGTGATTTAACAACATTCAAAAATCCCTAATTAGGTCTCATGGCCTAATTAGGAATTTGCTAAAAGTGTAGGCCTAAATCTGAATTTAGGTCTTTCGGCTGGATTGAATTGGGATTCTCCCTTCTAGATATTGGGCTTGTTTGACATGGTTTTAAAAATTACTTGTAAGTATATTTTATATAAATTGAGACAAAACTCATATCATATATTTATCTTGTATTTTGTAAATCACGATTAAAAAGTTATTTATAAATTACTTCAAACAAGTTTATTGAGAAAATGATTAAAAAAAATATCTATTGAACTTCAAAAATGACAAATTATAAGAGTAATCAAAACCATTATACAAATAGTCAACCTATTTATCTTTTTAAAATTTAAGATTATTTTTTTGCCATTTGCCTATGATCTTCCCTTCATCCTTGATTTTCTTCTTTCTTTTCAGTCTCTAAAGTCTCTTTTTCTCTCTTCTGCTTTTTTGTTCTCCCTCTCTTTTCTGCCATTTGTAATGTATGATAATAATTCTGACAAATATAAATGATGATTTAAAAATACACAAATAACGCCAGAATTTTGAAATTTATTATATTAATTACTAAAATAATATATTTTTAGTAACATATTCTTCTCACAAATTGTCCCCCGCGGCCGCATTGCGAAGTGCCGAAGTTCTTTCTTGCCATGCACTTTTGTGGGTCCCTCTGGCCCACAGGTGGAGGCGTCATTAGATGATTTCCTGATTATGCAATATTGACGTTAGCATGATGTTTTCCACACAAAAAATATAAGGAATAAAATAAAATCATATCGTTAAAATGATTCTTACATGCTCAATTAATAAAATTTTGCTCTAAACAAATGCCAATAAGGATGATCCCCTGTCACCGTAATTTCTATTTACCAAAAAAAAAGTTGATATTTAGAATTGTGCAATAAATTTAAGTCAGACAATAAAATTATGGGAAAGAGTAATTGAACATAAATTAGGATGACAGACTTACACTTCTAAGAATTAATTTGGATTTACGCTACTAAGAGTGACAAAAGTTATCTATCTAACTTTTGATTTACGCCACCAAGAGTCACAACAAAAGTTATCCATCTAACTAGAGGAATAGGGGTTAATCTCTTAGAACATGACAAATTAATATTCGAATTCTTATTAAAAGAGATAATTATATTTAATGTATGATAAAATGATTGTCTCCAATAAGACAACATGTGTTTAACAACAAAAAAAAGTGATCTATCTACTAAAAGATTAATGAAAAAGTATTATATTGGAGAGAAAAGACTTACTTTTTGGTGTTTATTGACTCTGAAAAAAATTACAATTATATACAAGATAAGCATTTTGAAAATTCTTAAAAAAAGAAATGTGTTTGTGTTGCATGGATCAAAACTATATACAAGATGTGAATGAGAAAATTTGAAGAGGAGACAAAGGACTTTTTATAAGAATTGCATGTATGAGAGAAAATTCCCAAATGCACGCCTTTTTTTCCGGCTAATGATAAAGTCTTAATGGAGAGTCAATAGAAAAGATTAACTTTCAACTCAAGGTATGAATAAAACCTTAGAGTTGAATTATTTCTTATTTAATTTGAATATATTAAGAAAATTAGTTAAATTAATTGTAGTTACTTGTAAAAATTATATGTTAATTTTCATTAAATACTCTTTCAAATTATTTGTATTAAAACTATCTCTTAATAAAATTCACTTGACATGTGTAATTAATAGTAATAATTTAAAAAAATGACAAGTATAATATACAAAATGAATTGAGCTTTTATATTTAGGATTAAACTCAACTTCCAACTAATTCTTATATTAATGATTGAAGAAAATATTTTATTATAAGAATAAAAAGGAATATAAAATAGAAAAAGGCATAATGAGGATGTAGGGAAACTTATTTGTATGGAAAAAAAATATTGTCTTTTCATTCCAATTAAAATAAAAAACCTTTGGTTTATAATATTTGATATTTATTGTTGTTTTAAAAAATAGTATTTCCTTTTACTATTTTTAACATTATAAATAATGTTCCCAAAAATTGTGGCTCAAACTTTCAGTTCTTGAAAGGTATTTTCACTCACGAATAAAAATTAAAGAAAATTTTGTTTAAAGATATCAGTACATAATTAATTTTAAAGAGCCCCAAAACTCCATGAAACTTCATTTGCAGAATCAAGAAGGCAAAATGATATTAATTCCACAAAAAATGACGTTATTACCCCTCATAATACTTATTGCAGGATGACATGTAAATAGATTAATTTCAGTTGTAAATAAAAGTATGTATGTTGCAAATTGACTAGTCCCACTTACAAATGGGCTCTCTCACATTTATTCATTCACGGACACCTTTTTCAAGTGAGGAGGAGGTAATATGTAAACGAACTAATTCCAATTGTAAATAAATGTATATATGTGTAAATTGTCTAGTCTCACTTGCAAATGGTCTCTCCCATACTTGTTTACTCACAGATACCTTCTTTAAGTGAAGGAGGGGTAACATGTAAACAGATTAATTCCAATTATAAATAAATGTATGTATGTTACAAATTGTCTAGTCTCATTATAAATAGGCTCTCTCATACTTGTTCACTCACGGAAACCTTCCTCAGGTGAAAGAGGTGACATGTAAATGGACTAATTCCAGTTGTAAATATATGTATGTATGTTGCAAATTATCTAGTCTTACTTGCAAATAGGCTCTCCCACAATTGTTCACATAAGGGGCAATAATGTCATTTTTTTATGGAATTAATATCAGTTTTTTCCTTGGTCTTACAGTGAATTTCAAAAAGTTTTGAGAGTTCTTTGAAATTAATTCTGTATTGCGTTTTTCAACAAAATTTTTCCTAAAATTATTATGAATCACCGCATGCAATTGCACAGTCACGCTTTGAGTTTGCACGCGCTGCTCAAAGCAATGGGCTTTTAACCACTTACGCCATGGGAAAAAAACAAAATGTAATTCAATGTAATTTTGATTTTAGCTATATATTAGCTCCTGTAATGTAGTATAAGATGATAATAATTTAAAATTAAATTTTATTTTAAATATAAGATTTTAATTTACTTTGTCTTTCTAATTTGCTATCTTTTTTCCAACAACATAAAAATACTATCTTATAATTGCTAGATGCCCAAAGTGTATTTTAAAATATCAATGAAAATTATTTTAATATATTTTTAAAATAGCTTTTAAAATTTATTTGTACTATCAAAAACTAAAATGTTGATGGCTAACATTTACGTTGTATTATTCATAATTTATAATTAATATTCTCCCGTTTCAGCTCATAGATTAACATGGAATAATTGTGTGTGTATATATACTCTTATTAAGGACCTAATGTTGAGTTGATTTTGGTTCTAAACATAAGACCTATTTCTCATATTTATCAATTTTTTCTAAATACCACTATAAATACTCCTTCAATCATTACCAAGTAGAAAAGGAAGGAAGGATATTAAGAAAGATGATTATGGTTTTAGGAAAAATATATCATTTTTTTTATAATTAACTAATTTACTTAACTTCTTTATCTAATCAAATTAGTTAAATAGGTCTTATATTAAGGATTAGAGGAGTATTAGAAAAAAGCCACAATTTAAGGCTGGTTTATATCTCATTTTATAAATTATGACTGAAAAATTATTTTTGAAGACTTCAATGGCACTTTACATGTCATGTTGTACCTTCCTTCAACCTACATATGAAGTGGATGGCCTATATTTAATATTACATATATTAATAATTTTTGAAAAATGAAAAAGAATAAAAGTAAAAGAGGATAAGGTTGAAGGTGACATGAATGTGGATATGATGCTTGGCCAGCAAAAAGAAGTACTAAGAAATCATCCTTGGTTGAGGGGCTAGGGGGAAAGGTATGATGCTTTGCCTGTCTTGGTGTGCTCCTTACACTATGGTCCCAGTATTCCTTCCATCCATTCCTTTTAATCATGACTTGTCTCGTATTTTTGCCTTCAATTTGATTTATTCTTGTTTTTTTATATTATACAATGAAATGTATATAAAGATGTCAATGTCAGACTCGAACCTAAAATTTCATTTAAACATAACGGGTGGTATTGTCACTGAGACAACTAGTCGTTAACTTCAATTTGATTTATTCACTAGTATACGTATGAGATAAATAATAATCTAATAAATTTTGTTTCATATTGATATGAATAAAAATTCTAGGAATTTAGATTTATGAAATACTTTACAAAGTTGAAGTCATCCAACGAAAGCAAAAGGCTAAAACAAAATTATGCCAGTGATTTCATATGCAATTCGATCTAAAAAAGGCACAAGAAGGGGAACAGCAAAAGAGGGGAGAGTTCCAACTATCTTCCTCTAGCTCGATATGGGCTAAATTTGATATACCAAAAATGAAAAATATGGTTAATGGCCTTATGACCTGATGGTATAACACTCATCGGTAAATGAATGTTCATGGTTTCCATTCTGCCGGTGACTTTAGACTGAAGAAAGGAAGCTGAAGAATATGGGAAGCAGATTGAATTGTATTGAAGCTAGCTATGAGGGTAATTGTAGAATTGCAAGGACTGCTAGGAAGGATGTGAAACCTGAGTTATGGAAAGATGATGCTGTAGTGTGCTGCTATGTTATTGGGGCTAACCCTCCTTTTTCATAATGATAAATGGATTGCACGGCAAATCTGGGGAAAGTTTGGGGTTGAAAAACTGTTGTTAATGAAAAATGACTTATTTTTGGTAAAGTTGAAAAGTGCCAACGCCAAAGATGAAATATTGAAGGCTGGAAATTTTCCCTTTGATAAAAAAGAAACCAGTGAGACCGTCAAACCGTGGACTATAGAACTTCCAGTAAAAAAGAACATACAGAAAGGGGCCATTACACAGTTTCAAATTGGATCCAATTTCCCCACTTGGATCTTAAATGTTGGAATGTCTCTTATCCAGCTAAGCTTGTCCGTTCCTTGGGCAATCCGCTTGTGTAATGCTGGAGTGTTGATAGAAATGATGATGAATGGTGAGATGACTAACAGAGTTGGATGTAATGGGGAGAATTAGCTTCTCATAGCACAATGAATTAAGGTTCGAGTTTTTGTTAGGAAGAATGTCCAACAATGCATTGTATATTATCACCTCTAATAAAAAAATACATGTGTTTAGAAAAAAAAGTGATAAATGGTGAGATATCTTCTTTTTTCTTTAAGAGTAATAAAAAGGGACTAAGCCTAATACAAATTAGGAAAAAAAACTCAAGTCAAGTTTTTTTATTTATTATGTTAAGTTCTCCAATCAGACGTGGTCATGTGTCATTTTTGTTTACATAAATTTATATTTAAATGCTATCAAATATTAATATTTTAAAAATAAAACATATGGTCATATGTACGAGTACAATTTTATAACTTCAACATTAACATAATTTATAGATTTATGATAATATAAAATAATTGTAAAATAACAGGAGATATTGAGACTTATGAATGTCCACATATATTGTGTTCATAACACATTGCTTTTGGTTTCCATGCTTTGTACTCCTCCGGTCCTTAATATAGGACCCAATTGGTGAGGTGGTTTTGGTCCTAAATATAAGACTCATTTTTCATATTTATCAATTATCTCTAAATTACTCCTATAGATACTCTTTCAACCATAATCAAGTAGAAGAGAAAGATGGGGTATTAAGAAATATGATTATGGTATTTTAGGAAAAACATGTCATATTTCTTATAATTAACTAACTTACCTAACTTCCTTAATCTAATCAAATTAGTTAAATGGGTCTTATATTAAGGATCGGAGGAGTATCTTTCTGTTTTCTTCAATTTCCTTTACTTTCTAATTTTTCTTTGCTTTTTGTTTTTTTTATGGATGATGCGGGCTAAAGCCCAATTATAATTTTCTTTATTCTATAATAATATAATTTATTCAAAAAGCAATAGGGAACATACCGTCATAAAAGCTAATCTAAATAAAAATGAAAGACTAATAAGAGGCTTGACAATTTATTTTATAAACTACTAAATCACATAAAATGGGGAATAAATAAATAGGCTTTAGTAAAAAATTATAGGATTGTGGAAGACACGCCAATAAACAAATGAAAAAAAAAGGGCAAAAAATTAGAAGGAAGGACTTTAAAAAAATTATTAAGAAAAATATTAAAAACTTTAATTATTTAAAAAGACTAAATATTAAAATACAAACTTAAAAAATACTAAATTATCTCTTGAACCTTTGTTTTAAAAATTAAAAACAAGCAAAACTCAAAATACCTTCCCAATTGATGTCAAATACTAATAATTTCCCGGCCCAGGCGTCTAAAATGCCAAGGCCTCACCGTTATGAAACGCTCAGGTACTCAAACGCCATCGTTAACCCCAACATCATCTCGTAAATCTCCATCGCCGACGACAATGATGACTCCGCAAACTCCTCCGGCCAAGACGGCCTCCAAACTTTCTCCGATTGGGTCAAAGGCTCCACGCTTTTTTTTGGATTACTCCATCCGGTATCCCAGGGAAATAGGCGTCTTTCAGCCGTGACAACGTCCCCAGATAATCCGGATTCGGGGCTTGCAAGGATCTATACGGATGGCGCCCTGGCCCCTTGGAGTGCTGCGTTCCCCGTCTCGAACCCGAGATCCGTGGTTAAGCTAGGACGACCCCAGCCAGTCGACCTAACCCCGGGGTTAAAGGCTCACGCTTTTCATCAACCCATCAACCCCGCACAACTAATCACCTTCCACGTCTTCTACACTAAAAAAAATATATATATAAATATAAATTAAGTTAATTATCTGTAACAGAGTTTATATAATTTTTATTCTCTAAATTTGTCTTCATTTTGATTTTAGTTTCTCAAGTTTTAAACTATAGGTTTTGATTCCTCAATAGGCAAAATAATCTTAGTATTTATTAGATGATAGAGATCAATATCATAAACCAAAAAAAAATTTGAAGAACAAAAATTTATAGTTTGAAATTTGAGATTTTAAAACCAAAATAAAAACAAATTTAAGAGATTAAAATTTTTATTAACTTTTTATGATAAATAAGTATTATCTTTTGTAAAATACTAAAGGGAAAATTACACATAAGTTCCACACAAGATAATTAATTCATAAAAAGTCCCTGAAAATTTCAAAATGATTCCTAAGTCCCCAGGGACCTGTATGTAATAAATCGAAATTATGAAATTACCTATTTACTCCTATTAATTTTATTACGGTAATTCATTTACAACCTCAACAGTGGCTGTTGACAGTGTGAGTTGTCAGGGACACTGCAGAGGTTGTTAACCACTTCTCCTCGGGTTGTCAACAGCTACTGTTGAAGTTGTAAATGAATAGGAGTAAATAGGTAATTTCACAATTATAATTTATTACACATAGATCCCTAGGGACTTGGGAGTTATTTTGGGATTTCGGGAGATTTTTTGTGAATTAATTTCTTGTGTAGGACCTGAGTGTAATTTTTCCAATACTAAATCCTTGTTGCCAGGAGAATAATTTTTTTAAATCACTAAATTCCAAATCTTTTATCCTCACACTTGACTACTTTTTGTGAGATTCTTGCGTTGGGAGGAAGCTAAAATTTTGAGGGTAATTTGGTATTTTCAAGTTTATATTCCTTCTTAATAAATACTACATCTGCTTCTACTTAATACATGAGCTAGCTAACTCATTAGCAAATATTATAAAAATAATTAAATTAGTTATTTATAATAAATAAGTGTTATTTTTTAAAAATATATTTGTTAATAATGTATATTAAAATGAAAATCTTTTAACATGTGTAATTGTTGGAACTACTTTTTTTTTTAAAAAAATAAATACAAGATATAGAGTATTAATTTAAACCTTCAATTAGTTTTTATATTTAAAATTATTGCTAGAAAAAATGGTAAAAAAAGACTTTAAAAATTAAAAAATTGCATAAAAAAACTCGTTCACAAAAATTATCGTCAAAACCAATACAAATATTATAATAGAGTTTTGTTTGTAATGTTTTTTATTTCAACAGTCTCTTTTTATAATTTTCCCTTACTGTGTTACAATTTTTTTGGGGCTCTTCGTTCATTTATGCAGATAGATCGCATTATCTCTCGCTGATCCCCTCTCTGTTGTTCCTATTGTGCCGCGTTTTTCTTCTCATTTCCTTCCTCGTCGTTGTGCTTGTTGATTTCGTCACTGTCTATTGCAGCAGTTGAGCTTCTTCTTCGCCATCCTTCTTTCACTGTGGCTGTGCTCTGCAACTAGGGCTCCATCAGTTTTGTGTAAGACACTAGCTCTCTCCATCATTCTCCGTTACCAATTTGTTCCTCCATCACTGCACTCAATTAGTTCTCCATTTTAAGTGTTTTTCAATTGCCATTTTCGTTCATTTAAATAGTGGAGGAGATTGAGTTGGTTGCTGGTGAAAGATTGAAGTCCTGTTTGATTCACTGGGCTTTCGGACTGAGAGTCACATCCTACTTTTGTGGTTCCGCCTGTGTGTAAATGTCCGTGTGTGTGTGTTAATACTTATTTATAAATTATAAAATGATTATACATGTCCCAGTCTTCAAAATCTTAACTTATTTATAAATTATAAAATGATTGTACATGTCCCAGTCTTCAAAATGTTAACTTTAACCGCCACAAATGTTCCACAGAAGTGCTATGAGCTAATCAAGTGGTTCGACTTCCCTGCGAATCTTGCCTCTGGTTCTCTTTCTGTGAGCTATACTTATCCTCTATAAAAGTTTATACCCATTTGGATGGCAATGGCTCTCTCTTCTGTACAAGCCACACTTTTCTCTGGGGCTTCACTGCTTCGTAGAAGTGATACTCTAAGAAGCTTCACATTATGTATACCTTTCTCGTCGATGGCTAGTTCTGTTTCTACTGATAACCTTTCACGAAAGAAATGGAGGCGACCAGTGTCTCAGTGTTGGATGTTGGTGGTGTCAAGATTTCCAGGGAAGGTAGTCAAATATTTATTTTGGTTTTTTTGTTTTTTGGGTGATTAGTTATCTTCAACTTCGTACTTTAAACATCCTATTTGAATTGGAAACTTATACTGGCAGGTTTAAAAGAAACATAAGTTCATTTTTCACATTTAGAATCTCATTCATCTTATGTAGTTTTAACAGATCAAATACTGAAGCTCGTATTGTTAAAAAAAGGGTTCTACAACAGAATATTATGAGCCATTACCAATTTCCTTGTTTTCTTCAAGTCTGAAATTTGAATCATATTGAAGTCATTTCAGTGATGTTTAGTCTCTTGTGGCCTTCTGGGAGGAATTTTATCAACTAATACAAGTGAGAAGGATATTATGGGGTTGTGTGGATGCTTTATCAGTACAGTTCCTACTCTATATGTGCTTGCCCTTCGCATATATTCTATTGTTAATTGTTTTAACTCATACTTATATCTTATTCATTGTGGTTTCTTAGATGTGGTGAGGGACGATCCTACAAATAATGTGCCAGACACGATATTTCAAAACTTGGGTTGCAACTTCACAGGAGAGACCAGCACCCCACTTGGATACTGAAGAATGCCATATATGAATACTTTGATTCCAACTATTCAAACAAGTTCAATAAGTTTGATGATCTTTGTCCGATTGTTTCAGTAAGGAGGTACGTAAAAGATTTTTAAGGCTAGTTTCACTTGAATCCTATGTTTTCTTTTGCCATTACTAGCTTTTGCTGTCCATGGATATGATTCCGCTCTTGCTTCTTAAAAAAGTCTTAATATTTTTTGTGCCGTTCCTATGTTTGTTTGCTTCAACATTCATGCTGATAGTTCCAGCGAGTAGGGCATGTTACTGGAGTTTCCTGCTTGTCAGCACTAGATGTTAGAAGAGAAAACTAATAGGTAATTGATTCCACTTGTAGATATGTCAACAATATTTTTTAAAATACCTCTAGCTTGGAAAAAGTAAGTCCAATGCACTTTTAAGTTTCAAGCCTTGTTGAGCCACAGAAGATAAAGCATGAAAGTTTTTGAAAGTTACTAGTCCTTCAGAAATTATGTTAGTTCATTAGCTTTTTCATCCAAATTATTCCTATATGTAATGTCATCAATTTAAGGAAACAATTCCTATTCTGGATTTAATTGATGAGCCTATATGGAAGCTGATTTAGCATGTATTGCCTTTTGATAAGATTATTTCATATATTCTCTTACCTGAAAGAAATTGCAAAAACAAGGTCCCACAAATAGGGCAAACCATTGCACACCATTAAGAATGAGATTTTTCCTTTCTTACCAACACCAAATTACTGTAAGTGCTGTGCACGACTATCAGATGTAAGCATTCTTATTCTTGCCAAAGCCCCCTATAATGAGTGAAGAGAAATTGATTTAATAGCGAAGCTTTGTTTGAAATGTCATTAATGTTAACCTTTTACTGTTAGAGCTGAATTATTGTGCTTTTGCTCATACTTCTGCCAATTATCAATTTGTACTGCCTTCATACTACAACGTCCAACCTTTGCAGTCTAAATGTGCCCAATACTACATTGAGGGTAGCTAAAGGGAAATATATTGCTCTTTGGCTTGTTTCAGGTTGTTTGAACTTCATGGTAGTATATTTTGCTGATGATTTTCCTGTTATTTCAGAATTTTGATGATGTATTAGTTCCTGAGGACCATGTGAGTAGGAGTTATAATGATACATACTACATAGACCCTCAGACCGTTCTTAGGTGCCATACAAGTGCTCATCAGGCAGGCTTATTGAGAAGCGGATACACTCATTTCCTTGTTACAGGAGATGTGTATCGAAGAGATTCAATTGATTCAACTCATTACCCTGTCTTCCATCAGGTGTGTTGCCTTAGCCAGGAATTAGATTTTTCTTAGGATTAGGACTGCCAAATTTCTTAGTTTTGTCTGATTGTGTAGATGGAAGGCTTCCGGGTTTTTGTTCCAGATGAATGGGAACCATCGGGAATGGATGCCACTTCCTATGCAGCAGCTGACTTAAAGAAATGCCTTGAGGGGTTAGCACGCCATTTATTTGGTATTCCCAAAATGCAAATAGCCTAATGTGCGGATTACATAATCAGTCACTGCAATTGCATTGTCAATATGAATTTGTATGATAATTTATCTGAAGAATATGAAAGAACCAATGTGGACATGGTAGAAACTGAATTTTTATTTTGAGCACTGTCAAACATGTCATGTGTACGGATGCATATTCAGCACGGAAATTAAAATGCCAAATTGTTCCTTCAAAAATTTAAAAAAGATAAATGAAAAGGCATATAATTCTAGTTATGTCAATCCCCTGAAGTTATAATTTACTTGCAAATTGCTAAATTGTAATACTTTCCCCTGTGCTGCTTCTTAGTCATGACATATATGGTTATATGTAGTATTAACTGCAAGTAAAGTGGAAATGCATTGGGGGTATGTAAGCCAGTGTCATAAGCATATGCCTTTTTTTTTGTGTGGTTTATTTTGACTTCAGTCAATATTACCGACTGAAGGATATGGTATATATGAACCAAAAGTAATTCTGAAATAAAATTCACCTTGCTATTGCAAAATTCTTGGAGAAAAAGATAGTGTTTAAACTGGAAAATAAAATGCTAAATTGTTCCTTGAAATGTTTTAAAAAAGAAAAAATAGATAAGTAGCTGGACATCTAAATCTAGTTAAGTTATTCCTCTGAAGTTATGATTTTCCTTCAAATCGCTAATTCCTAACACTTTCCCTTGTACTGTCTGTGGCAATATTATCATTTATTGTAAATACTCGTTTAGATAGGTCAGTGATCAGGTGCTTAGTGTATAGTCTTTATTAGCTTTTTATATTTTAATGCTACTCGTTTATGCATATACATAGCCTGTTTTTGTACATTTGAATCAATCAACGAGATTCAGAAAATTTTCTCCCACATTGCTTCACAGTCATATATGGTTGTATTTATTATTAATTGCAGGTGCGGTGGAAATGCGTTGGGTGGATACTTATTTCCCGTTTACCAATCCATCATTTGAGCTTGAGATATATTTTAATGTAAGTTATTTCTTGGGTAGCCTTGTAAGACGTAATAAGTTTATTTATGTTTGACTGGGAAGCCATGTGGTGATTAGATGTTAATACACTTCATTTTATTTTCTAGTAGATTATTCTGCTTATTTGGGTATGAAAATGAAATTATTAATAGAAAGAAGAGTGGATCATAGGAGGATGTAAAATTATCCTGCAACTAATTTAGAAGGCAAAAAAGAAAAAAAAGAAGATTACTAGAAGGTTGTGGAAACAGAGGTATTTTTGCCTTCCTCTGCTGTGTTAGTCAATCAAATGCAGAAAGTACATATAGAGGAGGAATCTGATTTTAAATTCGAATCAGATCTATTCGTAATGGAATTGATAGTCAAAAGAAATCCTGAAGCTAACTAACCTAAAATGACGGAAGATAATAACAGTACATAGCAGGAAAATAATAACTAGAAAAAAAATATATGTTTACCAGTAGCACAATCTTTAACAATTATGTTATGTTTGCATTCATTTCCTTAAAACATGTAGAGTAATATTGATGTGAATTAATAGACTGGTCCGAATTGTAAAATAGTTCACAAAGATGTAAAAGAAGGATGATTGATGTTGCCTTAGGTTTGTATCAAAAAAAAAAAAAAAGATGTTGCCTTAGGTTCTGTGCCTTATTTGTTGCCTATGTTGTTTATGAGTGTCTCTAATAAATCTAGGAATGGAATTGATATAGACAGGACCTAGTGTGATCCATGCAGTAGATCCCATCTAGTAGGATGAGGCTTGTTCTTGTTGTTGTATTGATATGGACAGGACCATCCCTACACTTAATGTCTAGAGTACGATGAAACCTCATTCAGGCCTGTGTATATCTATAAGACAATCAAAACATGCACAAGAAACAAAAGAATTAGATGAAAACAATTGACGGAAAATGCTGAACATTTGCTTCCATGTTTGTACAGAGTTAGCTGATGTTTGACATTTTATTTCCAGGAAGAGTGGTTAGAAGTTTTAGGCTGTGGGGTGACAGAGCAAGAAATTCTAAAAAGAAATGGTCACCCAAATAATGTTGCCTGGGCTTTTGGCCTAGGATTGGAGAGGTTAGCTATGGTTCTATTTGACATACCAGATATTCGTCTCTATTGGACGAGATGAGCGATTTACCTCCCATGTATATGGACAACATTGTTCTATTGGCCTATATGGTTAACAACATTGTTCTATTGGCCTTGTCCCTAGACACTATATTTGATGCCAATGATGTAGTCATCTCAAGAACTGAGAATTTTGTCTCTTCTTTTTGTAGTCTCTCTTTCTCTGTCTCTCTCTTGGATTGAAGCTAGTTTCCGGGATTGTTGCAGTATTTAATTTCCTCTTCACTTTGGTTTTATCGGAGTCTCTTCAATTCCAAGGCTTGCATGCTTATAAATAGCTTGGGCATTTAGTCTATATGCATTGTGTTAAGGGAGGTTATAAAATAGTATCGATTCATGTTTGTTTGTGTTTTAAGTAGATGATATTAGTCACGCACACTCTTCACCTTCTCTAACATTTTGCACTTGCTGCTTTTAACAGTGCACGTTGCTTATGATGATTGAGTATTGATTTTCTGTTGTTAGGGATATTATGCATAACTAAAGAGATTTATTTTTGCATTTATTCTGTAATTATTAGCCTTAATATGTTGTCCTAGCCTCTTGCTATGCATAAGAGGTTAGGTTAGAAATCACTTAGTACAGGTCCCACATCCTCTCTTGTTCTCTTCCTCATATTTCTCTGCTACTCACATTCTATATTGTCTTTTTCATACAGTTCTCTAAAGGCCAGTTAGGAGTCAAGTTTAAGCCTTTTTCGAAGGTAACTTCTGCCTGAGGCATGTATGTATATGTGCTTGGTTATCCTTAGTTCTGCGGTTAAGTATGTATATGTTGGTTCCTTTGATATTTCGCGTGTTAAATGTCTGGTCAGTATTAATTCTGATAGCTGCAGTTATTTGAACTTCAAAGTATATGATTTCGTGAGTTTAAGTTTTCAAATGATCCATGTCCTATATATGTGAATCTCTTTGTCTTGGCAGGCAACATTTAGCTGAGGAAATGTATCACTAGAATTTACTCTGGGGACCTTGATGTTTTGATATCTGTCTATCCAAGTGTCATTATGATGTAACTCACCTTCAAAATGATATTAAGATTAATAATAATCTGGAAGAGTGTAGGTCAACTAGAGAACTACAGAGGAAATAGCAGAAAACACTAACGGTACTAGCTTTTGAGGGGCTAGCTCTCTCCCAAACCGCGCTCTTATTTTCTTGTCCCTCCCACTTACAAAGCACTGTATATATGTTTCCCAGTACTAGCCTACTCTCTTACACTTCATAAATTTTATGTTCCTTAGTCGTGGTGGCCCATTGGTTTATAGTAGTTCTGTAACTTCACTGCATAAAGTTTTCAGAACTTGAGATGACCTTCTCTTCTTTTAATCTTTGACAGTATCCTCCTTGTTACAAGGACATGAGCTTCTGGATCAATGAGTCGTTCACTGAAAACAATCTTTGTGAAGTTGTCAGAAGTGTAGCCGGTGATCTTGTTGAGGAGGTAGGTCTTTGAGCACTTTTGCAAGCAAAATTTTCTGGTTTTTACATTTATTGTGATATCCCCTTAAATCTGTTTTCATATTAATTTCACTCTGATAAAGTGCATTTCGGGTTATACTATCAAGCATTTCACAGAGGAATAAGAGCCAAGTTGGTTAGGCAAGATAATTATTGAGCCACTAACTGACCCAACTTGATATTTATGTAAAAGAACGTGTTTTTAAAATAAAGTATAATCATCTTATTCTTTTCCCCTGCTTATTGATGTTCTTGAAATACCAGGTGAAGTTAATAGACAATTTTACCAACAAGAAAGGAATGACCAGCCACTGCTATCGGATTGCATATAGGTCTATGGAACGTTCTCTTACCGACGATGAAATCAACGACCTCCAGGTTATTGTTGTTTTATCAGAAATTGTGGTGTTATTTATATCCAGCTTTTAGTTTTTTCATCGTATTTAGTCTGAAAGCTACAATTTTTTTTCCTAATAACCTTTGAATGCAGTGGAAGGTTAGAGAACTGGCGGAGAGCAAATTGAAAGTTACCCTGAGATGAAAACTTTGATGCGCTCAACTTGGACGTCAATTCCTGTGTTCTCAAATTGGTTGATGTACAGATGTAACACGTAGCTATTGAATGATGATGAGATTTGGAAGCGGTACTTAGATCTCAAAAAATTAAATTAATGATAGTTAAGTCCCCAAAATTTTTGTTGAAAGATGAGTCGCAAGTATCGGACTCACGATTGAGACTGCTTTAAACGTGGAAGCCATAGGTTAGTGATTTGTAAGTGAGATTTCCATATTTGCAACTATTTAAATATGTATTTGCCGTTTATCTTTGAGCAAGTTTTTTGGATCTGACTGTCATTAAATGAAATGTCGGAACTTAACTGTCATTTTACTATTTATAGCTTGCTGGTCATGGCTAGCTGAACAAGCAAAATTGTAGATGGATGTATAATAATGATTTTTGCCACGTGGGAACTGTTGAACCATTAAAACTCAATTGTTGGCCTTTATGTTTAACGTCCGGTTTGATTTTTAAAACATTGAGATCAACTATTAAATAGTGTAAAAAAAGAGAGGCCAAACTAGTCGGTTTAACTGAAAAACTGATGAACTGGCCAGCGGCCTGGTTCAGTTAAAGCAATGAACTGGTCATAGAATGAATTGGTATCAACCTGGTCAAACTGGGATGAACCGGTGCAAATCAGCAAAAATCGGAGTAAACCGGTGATGAACTAGTTTGAATTATTATGTTACTATTTATTTTTCTTTTTTCTCGTTCAACTCCTAATATTTTAGTTACTATATATTTAAATGAATTTTAATAATGATTTTGGTATTAATAATTATTAATTTTAGTTATTGAGAAATCATAAAGATCAAAATCTTTAATGTTATTGTATTTTGTTTTAATTACAATCAAATTATTGTTGTATTTTCTTACATTTTGTTATTAGTGATTATTAATGTTGTTATACTTTGTTATTTTTAATTGGGAAAACCATATTGAAGGTACTTATACTTTCTCTCAATTTTTAATTTGGTACCTATGTGTTTTTTTCCCTTTAATTAAATATTTAATTTTATCTTTTTAGCAACATTAGCTCTTATAACTTTGTTCTATTGATATCTTTAGTCTCTACATAAGGATTAATGATGTTAATAGAAGAAAAATAAAGATTTAGTTAAGAACAAAAAAACACATAGGTACCAAATTGAAAATTGAAAAAAGTATAAGTACCTCCAATATGGTTTTCCCTTTTTAATTAAATTTTATCATTTTAATGTGACTGGTTTGACCCCAATCTGACCCACTGACCCTCGAACCACTACCTCAACTGGTTTAGTGTCCTATCCGATTTTTTGTTCCTTGCTGTTAAAGTGATTTAAGGATTAATAATTCACAAAATCATCAGTTGGAATTCCGCTCCTAATGTGAGGATTTTATCAATGAACAATTTATTATTATCTTTATAAGTACTCTAAGTCTGAAAGTATGTGTTACTCTTAATGAGCTTTTAAGATTTAACTCACCTAAATTTTATTGTATAAAAAAATAGGAGTAATGTTTTATAATACACTGGGCTTCTTTAATAATTTTGCCTTAAATCTTATATCCTTGTGAATTGTTTGGAACATAAAGGAGAAGATGAGGCTTTGAAGGACACCATATATAGAACAGAATAGACTAGTAATAAATTTTATCGTTAAAAGATAGATCAGAGATTTGGCATCACGAGTAAATCAGTAAATAAAATTTATTCTAATATGATTGCATGGCTAAAACTAGCTGCAACGTAGGTGACTTTATTTAACACGACTGACCACCATAAGTCAAGAGAGACATGTAAAAGCATGACAGACACTCCGGCAATGGAAGTGGATTTAAGTAACAATAACCGTATATGGCCCTGTTTAGCATTACTATTAAAATTATTTATAAACGTATTTTATGTAAATCAAGAAAAATCTTTTCGGTTAAAAAGTTGTTTATAAACCATTACAAACCGGCCTTTTATCAATAAAGTATGGAGAAGCCCAATGAAGCATACAAAGTCTGGGATATTTCGTCAAATTAATGTGAGTTAAATTTATATTCATATACCAACAAATATTGGTTCAAGTGGAAGGGACTTGGGTACCTTAAACATCATGTCCCGGGTTCGATTCTTGAGACGGTGTGTATGGAACAAACATTGTTGGGAATGGTTCCCGCTACGGCATCTAACAATACCTTGAGAGATTAGTCTTTCACCGTTCATGTGGGAGGATACTCTAGACAACAAAAAATTTATATCCATAAAAATATAGGCTTAATATATATATATATATATATGTATATATAATATCTATTTATTTATTTGTATGAAAATAGAAACAGCCAGATTGGTCGGCCTGCTTATAATAATGGCCATGGCCTTGAGCCCAATCCCTTTGTCTATTTTCACCTTTGCTTCCATTATCATGTTGATTTTCACAGAACCAAAACGGATGTCAAAGGCTTGGTGCTCCTTTGAAAGTGGGGAGATTGTGGGTTCTATCTCATTTGTAATCTCAGATCATTAGTACATATTTTTCTATTCAAAAAATAAAAAAAAGATTAATCTTGGTATCAATTCATGGCCATATATGACGGAGTTCATCTCTTATCATTAATTAAACAAACAAAATTGAGCATTAAAAAGAAATACTTAGAGAAAGCAGATATTATTGATAATTTACAACAAAAAAAGAGTTAAACAGGTTCAAATAAATACAGTCCAAAAAGCTGTTGCAAATCAAAATTTTAATGGAAGCCTACAAGTCCCCTGTTTTTCTGAAAACAGAGGCTTTATTTCAACTATCTCCATCCATGAATACAATTGTGCCCTACAAAAAAATAAGATAAATTTATAGCAAACCACACACACATACACACATATAAAAGGTAAATGTAAATGACAGTTAGGTACCATATGATCAAAAACTTCACTTTTAGAGACAAGAAGTTTTTACATATGTGGAATGTAAAATCTATAACATGTACTATTTATAAGTTATAGACACTATAGCTTGTTTGTTAGCTAAGAAAACCATTCTAAAACATATTCCTATATTCTAAAACAAAATCTCCAATCCCGCAATGGAATGATTTTCATTTCAACTGACATGGTAAGATATAGAAGCCGTTTTTGTCAGAAAAAGCCTGTCCACTTTTTTTTGCAACATCTTGCTTTGCATTATAAGAACTTGTTCATGAAGTAGTTGGAGGCAACATTTATTACTCCTACGATCCTAAATATAACACTTATTTTATAGTGTAAATCATTTTGTAGTGTAATTTACACTACAAAATAGATTTTATATTTAGAATCAGATGAGTACTATCTAATCTACAAAATTAACTGCAAATACCTAATCCTTTGTGCCTAACCAAGCAAATTCTTAAGCAACTATATTCATTCTTAACCAACTAATATCAATTTAACATTTCCAACAGTTTTATTCCTTTAACTTGTATAGATCAAATTAAATAACATGCAAGTCAAAGAAAAAATAGAACTTAGAGAAGAAAAGATCCAAGAAACAACCTTATTATAAAGAGGCAAATCAAGCATTTGCTTGTAGTGCCTCCTTCTGTGCATGCTCTCTAATCCTTTTCTCTAGCTCTGGCCTAAAATGTCTGATCAGTCCCTGCACTGGCCATGCTGCAGCATCACCCAAAGCACATATTGTATGCCCTTCAATTTGCTTAGTAAGCTCTTGAAGCATGTCGATTTCTTCGAGTTTCGCCTCGCCGGCTTTCATTCTCTGCATCATCATCCATAGCCATCCAGTGCCCTCCCTACATGGAGTGCACTGTCCACAACTTTCATGCTTGTAGAAGTAAGAGAGCCTTGCAATGGCATCCACAATATCAGTTGATTTGTCCATAACTATCACCGCCGCCGTCCCCAACGCCGTGTTCGCCACCTTAAGCGCGTCGAAATCCATCAGAACATCATCACAAACACTCTTAGGAATCAATGGAACCGATGATCCTCCGGGAATTATTGCCAGTAAATTGTCCCATCCTCCTCTAACACCACCACAGTGCCTTTCTATTAGCTCTTTTAATGGTATGCTCATTTCTTCCTCAACAGTGCAGGGCTTGTTCACATGCCCAGATACACAAAATAGTTTTGTCCCAGCATTGTTCTTCCTCCCAAATCCGGCGAACCAGTCCGGTCCCCTCCTTAAAATAGTCGGCGAAACCGCCACCGTTTCGACATTTGTAACTGTGGTTGGACAGCCATATAAGCCTGCATTTGCAGGGAATGGTGGTTTCAATCTGGGTTTTCCTTGTTTGCCTTCAAGACTCTCTAACAAAGCTGTTTCTTCACCACAAATATATGCCCCAGCACCAAAATGGATATGAACATCAAAATCATAGCCTGATCCACAAGCATTTTTCCCCAAAAATCCTTTTTTATAAGCTTCTTGCCTTGCTTTTTCCAGTGATTTTCTTTCATTTACGTATTCTCCTCTGATATAGATATAAGCAGCATTGGCTCTCATTCCAACTCCAGCAATTAGACAACCTTCTAAGAGTTTATGCGGGTCATGTCTCATGATCTCTCTGTCTTTGCAAGTCCCAGGTTCGCTTTCATCAGCATTAACAACAAGATACGAGGGACGACCATCTGTAACTTTTGGCATGAAGGACCATTTTAGGCCGGAGGGGAAGCCGGCACCGCCGCGTCCACGGAGGCCTGACTTCTTGATTTGATCCACAATCCAATCTGTTCCTTTGAGTACCAAATCTTTAGTCCGATACCAATCGCCCCTTTTCATTGCACCTTTGAGAAATGGATCATGCAAACCATACAAGTTTGTAAAAACCCTATCTTCATCCTTGAGGCCACCAAAATGAGTTTTCTCCGCAGGTTGAGGTTGTGGAGTAGTCTGAGTGCTTAACAGTCTCAACCCAGAACACAATTTATCAGCTTGCAGTTGAATCAAAGCTTTTCTGTACTGTTGAGAATTAAGAATGCCTTTCATGGTTGCCTGATCAAATGAAAGATCAATTTTTATAACAATGAAATGGAAAAGGACCAAGTTATAGTTAATAAGAGAAAGGAAAATAAGCGGTGCTAAAGTCTCCGTTACAACATCTCAATGCAATCAGAAGGAAAACAATAACAACAAATCTTAAACAGGGAAAGGATTCAAATTTGTAGATGGCAATATTTTATGATATTTGATTCAGAAAGTCTCTGCATTATAACAAACTCGTGTGTATGAAACCTAAATGATGAAATGAAACCCTCTGAATCAGTAATGTTTTTTCCTTTCAATGTCAAATGGCATAGTTATTAATGACTTGTTAGGGTCCCAAGTTCACAGGAATATATTTGTCTGAATGTATGAATGAAACGAGGAAATCAAGAAGAAGAAGAAGGTACCGATATGGATGGCTTCCAGGGTGGGGTACGGTAACGGAGAAAACTGAGATCTACTTTATAGGTTTGATTCAACGATCAAAGCTGAGTTCCCAATTCTTTGCCCACGGTAGACGCTTTCTTGTTTCTCTCAAGCCTCCATTGCATTGAACAAAATTACAAGTGGAATTTCACCAAGTAAAATAAGAGTAAATAGTTCTTAATTCTTTATACGTTTTTATTCTAAAATTATGAATATAATAAGATAGTCCATATATGTGTGTGTGTGTGGATATATCCAGACACTACTATACTTTTAATCATTTTGAGGTATGACAAAGCTAAATTAGTAAAGTTGTTCTTCGTGGGGAGACATTGGTAATTGGATCATTATGTCTCGAGCTCAAATGTTAGTGCCCTGGAATATCAAATATAGAGATAATTTGCAATAAAAATATATAAAAAATGAATAGAGAGAATTTGTAATAACAAAAGAAGATATAAGGTCTGATATAAATTTTTATTCATTTTGATCACTCCATTTTTAATAGAATGGCATGTCAGAAGAGAAAAGATTTAAATTATTGAGTGTTGCAATAATAGTATTATTTCAGAGAGAGAGAGAGAGATTTGAACATTATAAACATATAATGCGTAGTTTCGTATTTAAAATTACTTTCTAAGAAATGGAATAATAGGAAAATAAATTAAAGTAGTCCATTTCAAGTTGGTCTACTTGAAAAAGAGTTGCTCCATATTTCACAAAAACATGTATATAAATTTGGTCGTGATGCAAGAATTTTACTAGTGAGCAACTTATAATCACTTCTATAAGTATTACCTCCGGTCCTAATTATAAAAGTTAATTGACTAATTTGAGGAGATTAAAGAAATAAGTTGAGTTAGTTATTTATTCTAGATATGTGTTGTCTTTCCTAAAATATTCTTGCTAATCAAGTATATTGGTTAGAATTACCATTGTTAGAAGGACTATTTTGAAAAAAAAAAAAGTATAAATATGAGAGACAAAGTGGATTGGGATCTTATATTTAGGACCAAAATAAAAATCAAACAAGATCTTATATTAAAGATTAGAGATAGTATTATTTAAGTGCAAGACATGTCTATCTAAACTTTTTCACTAAAAGGCATTAAAACACAAAATTTTAGAGTTAGGAATATCATGCTTTAACTTGTTTCAAGTTCATTGTGAATTTCTAAGAATTAAAATGAAAATGAGAGAAACCAAACATGAAAATAAGAATTAGGACCAATGAACTACCATGGAATATCATCAAAAGTAGAAATTGGAGTCCATGGACAAAGTTATGTACATCTCCCAAGTCACATTGTGCACTAAATTGTGAACAACACAATTTTCAATTTGCTTGAAACCCATATGATCTATCTAACTCTTTTATTAAAAGAAAAAAAAAGAAATTCATGTAATAGTAGTATAATACCAAAGAGTTAAATTTGTAACTTATAATAAAATTGGGGGGAAAATTTACTTTTTCCATTCAAAAACGCTGAGACATTGAAACATGACATCTTCTTAATTGTGGAGAGACAATAGAGACGAGGCCACCAAGTGGAGGCTTCATCTTTGACCTATATATCATCTCATTATACGGTCTTCTATAAAACCTCAAAAACGGCAAGAAGGCATCTCGAGACTTGCCGTTTTCGCTCACGTGGCCATCCCTGCGGAAGAAAACGGCCGGTGATTGGAAGAACGAGTGGCCCCTCTTGGTAGCCTCTCTATCTGTGACACGTTGCGGCATGGGAGTAGACGACATTGCGTTTGGTCTAATTAATCCTCCACCATTGAGATCTCCTCCACGTGGATGCCCACGAGCAACTGGCGACGCGAATGAATAGGATCGGGCGTTGAGTGGGGAGATCAGTGCGGGGCCCATAGGTCTGGGCAAGGGGCTTGTGGGTCCCACCTTGGATGCTGATGTGTCAGTTAGGCTAAGGTACCAAGGCTTTAACGAGTTATTGCCATTGGACGCTGTGAAGGCAAATCGGGAGGATGCGGAAGAACCAATTCTAGCCGTTGGTTTTGTGACGGACGGACTAAATCGCAGAGATGAGACTCGGGGATATGATACGAAGTCGTTTATGTCATGTGTTTCTTCAAAGTCTGATGACGATACCATCATCGTCACCGTTGAAAGCTCAACGAATGGACGAACTCCCTGCACTCGCAATATACAAAATTCATTAAAGTAGTATCAATTAATAATTATCTATATAATCATCAATTTAATATGAAATTATGAGGTAAGCATTTTTAAAAAAGATGAATTTATAGGTCCCAATAATTTTACCTGATTTTTAATTAATTCTTTATTGTTTTCCCCTCTTTAGCATGTCCTGTTATGCCTGATTTATAATTAAGTTCTCATAATTTCATGTGATTGATTAAACAAAACTACAAAAATCTGATTAAAAAGCAAGTAAAACTATAAAGATAATGATAAAAAGAATTTAAAAAGATCATATTAAAACCATATAAAATTGAAGGGCTTGATACAAAAAAGTAGTACAAAATTATAGAGATCAACGCATATTAATTTCCCAGATAAAGTATAAGAAAATAATAAACAAAAGATTTTCAAATGTACTTGGGATAAGATTTTGTGGGGACCTGACTAGCTAGCTATTTTGAGAAGTCAACAGTGGGCAAGTGGTCCTTCTGTTGATGGTCAAAAAAGGGGGAACACAGCATGCAGCCATGCACATGAGCACTACAATCAGATTTTTTTTAATAATTTAAAACTAATATTTTAAATATATGTGATGTGATTGATATATGAATTATAAAAATTATACTATTTAATTCAAAAAAAATTATACCACCTCCCATTCTAATTATAAGACCTTATTTATATACTCTTCCGGTCCTTAATATAAGATCTATTTAACTAATTTGATTAGATTAAGGAAGTTAGGTATGTTAGTTAATTATAAGAAATGTGACATGTTTTTCCTAAAATACCACAATCATCTTTCTTAATACCTCATATTCTTCTTCTACTTGATTATGGTTGAGGGAGTATCCATAGGGGTAATTTAGAGAAAATTGATAAATATGATAAATGAGTCTTATATTTAGGATCAAAACCAACTCAATAATTAGGTCCTATATTAAAAATCGGAAGAGTATTATAAATAAGATTTTATAATTAAGCAGGAAGATATAATCAAATTATAATATTTAGTGAATAGAACAGAATTTGGTAAGTACCAAAATTAGGCAGTGTTTGGGGATTTGAATTTAATTATACCTTCCACAAACAAGTGAAGAGTGAAGGAGGGTCAATCACAAAGGCCTTGTGTAGCTGCCCTGGATAATTCTCTGCCACAATTTTCAGTGCTCCCACTAATATGTTCATTAAAGCTGATGCTGACCTGTAAAAACCTGCACCAAACGTAATCAATTACCCATTTTTCAGTACCCAACAGTAGTTAATTACTCATTTTTCACTTTCTTTTAGCCATGAGGAAATAGTCTACCAATAGGGAGACACAATTCTGTGTCGGAGTATTGAGACTTGAGAGTGAAGGGCAATCACTTCCAACTGTGATTTGCCTGGAATGGCCATAAAACCCTTCAAAAATATATTTTTTAATTGTTATTTATAAAATATTTTTTAAATTTTATTTATAAGTCACTTTCAATATGTTTTACACAAATCAAGAAAAATCTTAAACTTCATTAATTCTTATTTAAAATTCAACAATTTTTTAATTTTATCTCTATTTAATATATATAATATTTTATGGAACAAAATCAATACAATAATAAATGCAGGTTAAAATTATACATCCATACAAAAAATTTCTTTCAATACCCTATAAATAGTATTAAAAAATATTTTCCCTCTCTGACCTATAAATAGAACCAGAAAAATATGAGATTATTATATAAGAAAAATTTTATTTTGATATATGTAAAAAAATGTTTACAAGTACTTAACAAATGGCGGTTTTAGCCGGCACTATCTGACTGTCTGTGATGGCGATAAAAATCTTTAAAAGCAGCTTTTCAATTGCATTTTATAAAATAAAAAGTAAATATATAAAAAAAAGTTTTATTTTGAATTACATAAATAAGTGGTTTTAGAAATCACAATCATAGTAAACAAATACTAAATGGTTACGCCTTAACTGTGAATAGAGATAGAATGGGAATCAAAATTCTCAGGACAATGTCAACTTTGGAAACAGAAATGCAGACTAAAGATCTCTCTTGGGATGGTACTGTCAAAAGCCAAAAAGGAGCAGTTAGTGCTGGAGGAGAATCATCAAGTGGCATAATCTTTTCAAATAAAAAAAAAGAAAATGAATGGACCAATTTCTGAGCAGAATGTCAATTGTCAAATGACGACACTCCAATTCCCAACAATACCCCTTCCAAACTAGGCAACCTATCCCACCCTAGACGTGACACAAAGGGCACACCGGACAATCTCTGAAACTCCCTCAGAAACTATGCTTCGCTGTCCTTCTCCGTTTGATCTTAATAATGATAAGGTCTCCCAAAACAAAAGTCATATGATATTTGGAGGCACTTACTTGCATCGAAGAGGATGACGAATTCTTTCATGTTTCTGGTCATCGTTGAAATGGCCACCTCCAATGTGAACACAAACAAGCGATTGAACCTTTGGAAGTTTCAAAAAATTACAACGTTAAGTTTGGTTTCTTGGAGGAAGTGCAAGTTTTCTTCTGTTTGGCAAGCGGGAAAGTAGGGGGCGGGGGGGGAGTGAAACTTACAGTTTCTGAGAATGTGACTTATGGTAGTCCTGCTTCATCCGGAAAATCTGTGGATACAGCCAATAAACTTTCAGTTCCATGGAAAGAAGAAGGAAGAAGACAGAAGGGTAGTGAAATTACCATTACAGGTCTGGATTCATCGTCCTGACCAGCCACATAAGCTAACCCGTCGGCGATTTCAGCTGCGAACTCATCTGCCATCAGATTCTCTGTTTACCCCAAAAGAAAAAAAAGTTATCATCTTTCAGCTTTAGGTATGGGGATTAATTAGTTTACATGTATTTCTGCGTGTTAACTTTAGTGTATAGTTTAACTCTTGATTCAGAAAGGAAGTGGAGAGGAAACAGCAAAATTCTTGGGTGAACCAAAAGGAGAATATTCGCAGATTTTTTAGAATAACGCCAGAAATGAAGCTTTTACAGAGAGAGAATCTGATGAGAGAACTAGACGAATGTATATACACACACACACACACCGATGCCTATAGTTTCTCTCCAAGAGAGGCAAGCCCTGAGTTGCTTGGCAGCTTTCTTCACATTATCCTTGTTCGCTTTGAGAAACCGTTCAACACAAGCATAGTTGCAGAACTTCTCCTGCAAAATTAATCAAACCAGCAAAACCATACAAGTTAAGCGTTAATTAGAAATCCATGAATAGGTATTAATCCTCACATTTTCTGTGTGTGTGTGTGTGTGTGGGTAGAAGAAGAAATGAGTGTGGATTAATGGAGGAGAGAGAGAAAGAAAGAGAGAGAGAGACCTGTTTGAGAGTGAGGGGTGATTGTTTTCTGATGAGTTGAAGAACAGCTTCAACTTTGAAGGTAGGGTCTTTCTGGTGATTCTGGTCTTTCTTCCCCATTCTCAGAAATCTCAATACAAACTTTGAAGAAGAGGTTTAGAGAGAGAGGGGGGGAGAGAGAGAGAGGGGTGGAGGAAGACGAGGCTACGGAGGGCGTATAAATAGAGGAAGAAGACGGCTGACGAGAACGCCGTTATACGCATGCAAAGCTAAAGGGAAGAAGAAATTTTCAAAAATGAAAGAAGCGCCTTATTTTATTTTAATAAAATAATAAATAAAGGGCTTATTATTATTATTAGTATTTGAAAACGTCAACGACTTCACAGTGCTTTTGATGGTCAATGGCTTACGTGTCACCACAGTGATACTTTCTGCCCTTGTGTTGTAACGGAAATTGTACATTGTCCCCCTTCTAAATCCTAATTCAATCTATATTCAACAGCGGTTTTTTAACCCAGATAAAAAATTTCGGTTAAAAAAAACCCGAATTAAAAAATTGAAAACTCTGAAATGATCAAATGAGAATCATTTTAAAACTGATGGAATTTTGATTTGTATACATAGATAAATTTTTTTAAGTTACACATAATTTCTTAAAGTTTAATTTTCATGCAAATATATCTTTACCATTGTATTACGAACATATTGATTTATACGTATTTGTAAAGTATATAACAACCAAAGAAAATTACTCTCCGATAGTAATCTGATCATCAAAAAGTTTGACAAGTGACTAGTGTGAATTAGTGTCATTTCTTGTATTAGAACTTCCCACTACATGTTACTTATTTTGTCACATATTTTTTAATAATTAAATTTTTTATATGGAAGTATTTAGTAATTTTCCTTAACAATCAACAATAACTTCAACATCAACAGTAACTAGGTTTTTAAAAATATAAATTAGTTTACATGTTATTTTAAAATTGAATTCATTTTTCTGAAGAAAAATGCATATCATCAAAACATCTTTGAAGAAGTTTACTGTTTCACAGATAATCTCTCATTAAATTTATATATATTATTTGAAATTATAATATCTCCTTGGCTTGTAAAAGGATAATATTTTAACAAACAGGTGTTGGTTAGTCCTAATAAGAGGGGCTATAACCATTTAAACACTATGAGGATGTTATGTTAGAAATCAAATTATGATTTTAAAAGTAATTTTACGATATATGAAATAAATATATGATACGAATTGTCTCAATTTGTGTTAACAATGCTTTCTAGACAAACCAAACACCCCGTATATCTCAGGCTTGAATCCATAAAGAAATACCTTTCATTAAAGTAGATAATGCTTAAATTTGATTCAATAATATTAAATATCATATGGCTACCTGAGAAAGAGTAACTATATTCTTGGCTTGAAAAAATAATGATCTTGAAATAGAAAATTCAAAAAGATAGAGGATAATTGAGATATACATCCCTTGTTGTGCCCAAAAGAAACAACAAGGATGGGAAAATTTGGGACTACGGAACTGATGATGAAAAGTGAAGGTGTACGTACAAGATGGGCACATGAACATCAAAAGTGAATAGAATAAGATTTGGAATTTATTAGGTTTATATTATATATGTCAAATGGGTTTATTTGAAAAATATAACACGAAATAGAAATTGCCGCCTCTAGCTGGAATTATTTTTAAATAAGCACCTTTTAATATTCATTATATTCGATCTTTCAGCATCCATATAACTTATGTTGTTTTCATTATTTAGTTTATTGGCATTTTATAATTGTGAGGTATTAAAGTATTATATAATTCTTTTTTTTCAATACTAAAGTGTGACTCTCCCTTATATTTTCTACATGTGCTTATAATTGTGAGTTTTGTGCTTCTATTGATATTTTGAATCTTTCACGACCACTCAGTATGGATCTTCTCTTTTTCAGTGCCAAGAACCATGTTACTTTGCGACCAAACAACGGGCAAAAGAACAAGTAAAAAGAGAGATACATACAATGACCACAGAAATATGATAATTTTAAAAGGATCCCTTGGAATGACATAACTTCCATGAGGTCTTTAGCAACCATTATGGAATTAAACTCCTTAACCATTAAATCAAACTTACATATTTTCTTGGTATATGTGAGTTTTATTTAAATTTTGAATCATGCTTTTTTTTTTGGGTAGAATTGAATCATGCATTTTTAGCTCTTAAGGACTAATTTTCTTATATTCAATGTAAAACGGCTAAGGAGAAATTTTTTAATATTCAATGCATAATGTAGGAGACTATTTTCTAATACGCACTAACCATACAAAACCATGTGTGAACTATGCCTAATGTATGGGAAATTGACGATTTGAATCCTATAAAACACAACATTGTCCTATTGAAAAATATATGGAAAAAAAATCCGTTTGATTCAAACTTAAATATCTTCTTGGTATGTGTGAGTTTTATTTAAATTTGAAATCATGTATCTTTAACTGTTAAGAATGAATTTTCTCACGTTCAATGTAAAACAGTAAAGAATAAATTTTCTAATATTTGATGTATAATATGGGAGACTATGTTTTAGTATGCACTAACTATGCAAAACCATATGTAAACCCTATGCCTAATGTATGGAATACTGACAATTTGAATCTTATAAAGCACAACATTATCGTATTGAAAAATAGATTAAAAAAAATCTGTTTGATTCAAATTTAAATGTCTTCTTAGTATATGTGAGTTTTATTCAAATTTTGAATCATGTATCTTTAACTGTTAAAAATAAATTTTCTTACATTTAATGTAAAACGGCAAAGAATAAATTTCCTAATATTCAATGCATAATATAGAAAACTATTTTTTTAGTACGCACTAACCGTGCAAAACCATATATGAACCCTATGCCTCATGTATGGAATATTGAAAATTTGAATCTTATAAAACACAACATTGTCCTATTGAAAAATAGATTAAAAAAATCTATTTGATTCAAACTTAAATGTCTTCTTGGTATATGTGAGTTTTATATTCAAATTTTGAAGCATGTATCTTTAGCCGTTAAGAATGAATTTTCTCATATTCAATATAAAACAGCAAAGAATAAATTTTATAATATTCAATGCATGATATAAGAGACTATTTTTAGCATGTATTGTGTAATCCAAGTGTGGATCCTACGTTGCATGTATGGGAAACCCTGCTGCATAAAAGACAATTTGAATCTTATAAAACACAACATTATCCTATTGAAAAATAGATTAAAAAAATTTGTTTGATTCAAACTTAAACGTCTTCCTGGTATATGTGAGTTTTATTCAAATTTTGAATAATGTATCTTTAGCTGTTAAGAATAAGTTTTCTCACATTCAATGTAAAACGGTAAAGAATAAATTTTCTAATATTCAATGCATAGTATAGGAAACTATTTTTTAGTACGCACTAACCGTGCAAAACCATGTGTGAACCCTATGCCTCATGTATGGAATACTGACAATTTGAATCTTATAAAACACAACATTGTTCTATTGAAAAAATAGATTAAAAAAATTTGTTTGATTCAAACTTAAATGTCTTCTTGATATATGTGAGTTTTATATTCAAATTTTGAATCATGTATCTTTAACCGTTAAACATAAATTTTCTCACATTCAATGTAAAACGGCAAAGAATAAATTTTATACTATTCAATGCATGATATAAGAAATTATTTTTAGCATGTATTGTGTAAAATCAAGTGGGGATCCTACGTTGCATGTATGGGAAACCCTGCTGCATAAAAGACAATTTGAATCTTATAAAACACAACATTATCCTATTGAAAAATAGATTAAAAAAAAATTTGTTTGATTCAAACTTAAATGTCTTCTTGGTATATGTAAATTTTATTCAAATTTTGAATCATGTATCTTTAACTGTTAAGAATAAGTTTTCTTATATTCAATGTGTAATGGCTAGGAATAAATTTTCTAATATCCAATACATAATGCATGAGACTATTTTCTTACACGCACCAACTGTGCAGCACCAGGACTGAACTCTACACTTCATGTAAGAGAAACTCTTATGCATGATAAGAAAGTTAAGTCTTATAAAACACAATATTGTCCTATTGGAAAATAGATTAAACAAAATACGTTTGATTCAAACTTAAATATATTTTCGTTGTATATATGGGTTTTTATTCAAATTTTGAGTCATGCATCTTTAGCTATATTAAGAATAAATTCTCTTACATTCAGTGTAAAACAATTAAGAATAAATTTTCTAATATTCAATGCATAATACAGGAGACTATTTTCTAGCACATGCCAATCGTGCAACACCTTGTGTGGATCACACGACTCATGTATAGGAAACTCTACTGCATAACAAAGAATTTAAATCTTATAAAATACAATATTGTTCGATTCAAACTTAAATATTTTCTCGGTACATGTGAGTTTTATTATGCAAATTTTGAATCATGGATATTTAGCTGTTAAAAATAAAATTTATTATATTCAATGTAAAACGGTTAAGAATTAATTTTCTAATATTCAATACATAATACAAGAGACCATTTTTTGACACACACCAACATGCAACATTATGTGTTACCCTATGTCTCGTATGGAAACTCTGATGTATAACGGACAATTTGAGTCTTATAACACTGTCTTGATGAAAAATAGATAAAATTCAAATTTAAATATTTTCTTGGTATATGCGAGTTTTATCCAAATTTTGAATCATGCATCCTTAGCTAAGATTAAATGTTCTTATATTTAATGTAAAATGGCCATGAATAATTTTTTTAATATTCCATTTTTTTGAAATGCACCAACCGTGCAACGCCAAGTGTGGATCCTACACTTCACGCATGAGAAATTCTGCTGCATGACAGACAATTTGAGTTTTATATAAAATACAACATTGTCTCCTTGGAAAATATATTAAAAAAATAATTTGTAATATGAGAAAAAAATTCTAAAAAAAAAACTTAAAAATTTACAACTCAACTTTTCATTAATTTTTTCGAGCGTTAATATGTCCCATTTTGCTCTAGAAGTTTTGGTTAGAAATTGTGAGTATTTAAAAAAACTTTTTGGGATTTAATATTGCCTTGCAAGTATTAAAACAGGAACAATACCACCATAATCTAATCGTAGCCATCTTAAAGACATGTTACATTTCTAAATTCATATATCAACTTTGGGCTCATATCTTCTGAATTTTAGATCACATGCAGATAATTTTGTTGAACTTTCAAATTTAAATAAAAAAACCATGTCATTAATAATTCCATTAAATTACAAAATGTACGAGTGTTTTATTGAACCAAATGCCATGAATTGATGACATCTACATTATCGTTGACCAATCTACATGGCCATGTGTTGACTCGTCAACGCGACGTTGTGGATCTTATGAATTCATGCTGGATGTTATGTGTCTCATCAAGTTAAATTTATAACTTTTTAAAAATATTGACTTTATAAAAAAAGTCAAATTTATATTCGTAATCTGACAGAATCACTAATTAAACAGAATTTTTTATTACTCTTGAAATTAAAATTTGAAGAGTTTAATTTCACTTTTTAAGTACGTACGCATGAATAACCATGTTAATTATTTGGTTATTTAACTCTAAAGTTATCGACAATGCCATGAATAGCCATATGTTATCATGCACCATAGCATCGTTCATATGAGACTAATTAAAATTAACCAAAATTTTAATAAATTAAAATATCTATAAATATACTTACAAATATGTAATTTTAGTATTCTGACATATTTGCATGTAAAATATATATTTCAGGTCTAAAGAAAAGTCTTCATAATTTGCGATAGGTTCTCCTTTCATTTTAGAGACAGGATTTATGGTAATTCGATTACCAAAAAAATTAATCAAGTAAATTATCAAAAGTGAAAGCGATAAATAATGTTAATGTATTATTTCACTCTTCCTAAAGCTCAAGCTTGATACTTTTTTTAATACCAGAAAGTTTGATACTTTATTACTTGAAGTTAAATGAATAATCACAAATGCGGACTTTAGTGTGACTTAATTAGATTCATTTGTCCTCATTAAAAAATGAGACAGATTCTTCCTTTTTCTATCATATTTTCAAAAGTTAAGGAGATGAATAAACAATAATAAAAATACTGAATTCTAGAAATAAACTCTACTTAAAGTTCTGACTATTTTGTATTGAAAATGAATATTTGGAGGGATTGGTTGGCTTTAGTTGAGCTACCACCTGTTACAATTTGAAAAACAAGCTGTGATTGATACATCCAGATACATCACACACTTGCTTTTTTGGATCATATGGAATTGTGAAAATTAATCTTATGTTCAGTTTTGACTTAGTAATAATTTATTTTTTTATATTAAAATTACCTGTTAGTGAAAATTTTCTTATACGTATACTTTATGAGGATATTTTAAAAAATTATAAATTTGGCAAAGAAAATAAATAGAGGTCTTATATTGATGACAAAAAAATAGCTCTTATGATACTAAGGACGGGAGTTAGCATATAATTTTATTTTCTAAAATATGGAGACTAATGTTTTGAAGGCAGAAAAAATAAATTGAGATCTTATATTAATAATAAAAAAATAGCTCTTATGATACCAAGGATAGGAGTTAGCATATAATTTTATTTTCTAAAATATGGAGACTAATGTTTTGAAATGGTTATATTACAGGGATTGAATTATAATTGAATTAAACTATAAACATAGAAAAGATTTTTTTTTTTGGGGCCAAAAAAGTATCCATGTCTAATATAAACATCTGAAATCAAATTTACAAATACATACACACAATATACTCTCCTAGTCCTAAATTTTGTATAAAATGAATCTTATATTTAGGATCGGAGTGGAGTACATGTGTGTGTATGTAAAGAATCAGTAACCTACCATTTGTAGTAGTTTTAAAAGGCTGGATCATTTTATGATTTCAAATTTTGAAACAGATCACCACTATAACAGACCACATGATGATGACTAAATCATTACCTTTTGAATTCAAAGTGAAATGTGTTTTTTTCTCTTTTTCCCCAAAACCATAACCCCCCCCCCCACATCATGTGTCCTCCTCATAATGGCGACTTTCATTAATATTTAAAAAAAAATTATGAAACGGAAATAAATATTTTACACGTAATATTTCTGAAAAGCCAGTGTTTTGGATGTTTGAAGTTTCAATGAACTGAATCATGAATACGTGCTCCTACCATTGAAAATCTCACACACACACATGCATGATGGCGAAAATATATATATATATATATATATAATAAATTTGAGGGCACGTAAAATTTAGAAGACACATTCGTTTGAGTTTGAAAAAGAAAAGATAATAAAAACATAACAACAAATGTTAAAATAAGAGTGCATAACTACAACTAATGAATATTAAAATAATGACTACCTCACTTGAAGTGTTTTGTTTTTTTTGAAAAAACGGTGGCTAAATGTAATCGGGCATGTTTATTGGGTTTGGCCCATGTACACTCCAGCAACTTGGGCCCATTAATTGTAGGCCTAGTATTGAAGACCTGGGCCCATAAAAATCAGAACAAAGTTGAGGGCCCAACCTCTTAATCCAATGACAAACACATGATCATAATTGTTGGGAAAGGAAAGAGGAAAGCTGTACCATCATTTGGACCTTGGCAATTGGGATCGAGATGCATTTCTTCCGATCTAAACGTTGGTTAAATCTACGAATGGGGAAGGGCCACGTATGCCAACCCCAATTAAAAGTGAATCTCAGCCATTAGACGCTGCACGATCTCCACCGTTGATCTACCGGCAACTGCAACGGCTCAACGCACCACTGCCAAAGAGACTTCGAAACTTCATAAAAGTGAATATGAGAAAATGGAAAGAAGAAAGGACAAACCATTGGATTCCAGCAATGTAAATCGAAGAACAAAAAACGCTATTGAAGAACTACTCTCATTTAGACGCGGTGATGCCTGATTTTGAGCAATAACACCAAATATAAGATAGTACTACCTCGAGCAAATTTGATATGTAATTTGGCTCTAAATATAAGATATCAATTCACTTTATTTCTTATACTTATTTCTTATACTTATCTATTTTTTTAAAAAATAAGTCTTGTAATAGTTGCACATGTTAAATATTTCATCAAATAGTAATTCTAATTAATAAACATGATCAATAATGATATTTTAGAAAAGGAAAATACTTATTTATTACAAATAACTAACTTAACTAATTTTCTTAACCTGTTCAAATTAGACAACTAATTCTTACATTAAGAATTACGGGTGGTATAACTTGGGAAAAAAAATCTTTCCTTCAAAAAGGAATTAAGATAAAGATGGATTGTGTGTTAGTGCACAGGTCATGCACAGCACAATTTATTTTCAAACTTGATCTATGCATATCGCATGAAAATTATACCAAGTTACGCTATTTTTAAGTAATCAGTAGTGTGATTATTTCTTAAACTTCATACGACGCATGAAATCTGTTGGTTTCATCTTTGCCCACTACTTTTTATATAGAAATTTAAATTTAAATTTTATTTTGTTAAATTAAAAAAAAAAAAAACGTAGGCATAAGCGTAAATTGAAGACATGCTATATCCATAATCCATGGTGGTGGGACCCCACGTCTACAATATTAGTCATTCTTAGATTGGCTTAACCTTACAATGACAATCCCTAATCCCTTTTGGATAGTCATAAAAACTACAGCTTTTGGTAGTTTGTACATTTCAAGACAAAGACACCATCTTCAAGTGCTAATCGTACATGATTGAACACTTGTTGTGATTTTAAAATGTCGTTTTATTTATTTTTCAATAACAGAGCTCTGCACTTCCACATTCATTTTACATTTTACAAACATTTGAACTTTTCTTGAAAGATCTAAATCGAAATAGACCATCCCAATTTTGACATATTATAAATTGAACAATGGTATAGGGTATAGAGGAAATTAATTTGTTATTTTATATATAATTAAAATAACTTTGATATATTTGTATAAAATTCAAATGATTCGCACTGTCGGGAATTCAAACAAGCAATACAACTCTTCATTTTTTTTAAAAAAAATTGTATTGTGGATAATATTATTTATATTGATATATTGATATTAATAATAACAAAGAATTGTACGTCTATGTGTGTTTTTTCCTCACGAGGCTAAAGGCCCAAAAAAACAGCCCTTTAATTTAAATAAATTAAAAAAGCTAAACAAATTACTTAATTCTAATAAATATGAAATTTTTTTTCTAAAATAACATTAGCTTATAGCAGTATATCATTTTATAAGTTAAATAAATTAATTTTAAAAAATATATTAAATTTTTATATTTATGATTAAAACCAACCAGAGAGTACTTTATTTCAAGATTATTCCTTTCAATTATTTTTCCACCCTTTGGACCACTCTCAAGCCTCTATTGTTAAAATATCTGCATCAAAATCTAACCCAAAAAGAAGAGTCAATCTTCCCATAAATCTTATTACTATTAATAAAACATAACCTTATAAAAATTAAGCATAATTTACACAGAAATGATTATATTAATAGCATAACAAATATTTTTTTCCTGGGCGGTTTGATGGATTTTTCCTTTTCCATATGTAATTTAAATAGACCAAACAAATGATTTTTATTGGTATGCACACTCAACGTATCGTAACAAACTTACACGTGGTCAATTTAGCAGTTTATATATTTTGTTCTACGTCAACTGGTTGTTGGGTCTAAAACGTCTTTTTATCAATAATATTAGTAAATTTGATTTTTATTAAACACCAAGTTGAATGAACTAACTATTAATAAACACACAAACATTCGATTTAAAGCCAAATTGATATATAAAGACAAACTAAGCATAAAAATATTTAATACACCATGTGTTCAACCAAGCTTCTTTGTTTTTTCTTTAATTTCCCTTTAAAATAATTTTGGCTAACGTATACATTTAGTCCTTTAACTTTGTACAGGGTTTCAATTTAGTCTTTTAACTTTTAAAAACATACATTTGGTCTTTTAATCCTAAAATTATTAGGTTTCAATGATAATTTTTTGTAACGATAATTGATATTTTGAAAATTAAATTTAATATGTTAGCATTTAAAATATTTTATCAACGTTTAAAATCTTAATATCATCATTTTTTTTAAAAAAAATTAGGATTAAAGGATTAAAAGTATATTTTTTAAAATTAAGGGATCAAATTGAAACCTTATATAAAATTAAAGGATCAAATGTATACTTTAACTACTAATTTTTTTTCAGTTATCATGTGATGCCACGTCAAATCTGAGTCAACAAGACAAGGGAGAAACATTTACTCTTGTAAGGCACCCTAGTGGAACAGATGGACTAATGAGAAACAAAGGCTTGTGTGATAATCCTAAAAAGTGGATTGTACTTGCTTGAAATGCAAGAGGAGCAAGTCCAAGTGTCAAAAAAGGAAACATTGTGCTTGTTTGCCTTTTACCACTAATGTCTATGCCCCATGATGATGGAAACACGATGCCCAGTCTTCATCCACAAGCATCTCAACTTGAGAAAGAAAAAGATTTAGAAAAAAAAAAAAGGAAAAAGGAAAAGAGGTTCTTTTTCAAAATCAAGATTAGGAAATTCAAGTATAAATAAAGTGAATACATACATATATATCATACTCACATAAGACAAAGAAGTTTAATTGAATAGCTTTTTTTTTTTTTTAAAGAACATAAATCAATAGAAACAGTCTAAAGAACACATAAATATATTAGAAGTGAGCCCCGTTTAAAAAAGAAACTATATCCGGCATATATCAATTAATATGCACATTACTTGAGAATCTCACCTTTTTGTGGTGAAAGAGAGTGAGATGAACAGCTGATTGGTGGAGTGGCTTCTTCTAGTACACGGTAGAAAAGGACGTTGTACCAACACCAAACGTGAGTTTCATGATTGGCCTGCAAGGGAATGTAAAATGTCTCAAAATATGAACAGTGACCTTGCAAAATCTTCACCCTTGTCTAAGCAAAGCCAAGGATTTCCCCCCTTTATCTCTCTCTCTCTCACACACACACGCACACATACACTCTCTTTTATTGTTTCGCTCCAATTGCTTCACCTGCATGAGCCACACCCAATTCACCAAATGGGGTGGCTGCAATCCCTCCTCTCTCCACTCAAGAAAGTGTGGCTCAGATTGCATTCCACTCAAAGGAAGAGTAAGTTAATGTGATACCTCTCATCATGCCTGCATTCTCAATGTTTTGTCTTGTGCGCGCGCGCTCTCCTTCTGATCCAGAAATGCTTGAGAGAATCAGTTATCTTTCTTCATTTGCTTTCATCTGCAATCCTTCGTTAGCATGTTTGTATCAATGAGATTTCCAAGAAACCATTCAAATGATGGAACCTAACCTGTCTTTTTCTTTCTGCATTCTGTTTGAGTTCTGAGAATCATGTTCATCATACCCTGCTTTTCATCTTTCCAACATTCATTATCACTAGCAAGAGGCCAATCTGCATTCTGATAACTCAAATTCTACCTCATCATTTCAGGAAGAGGGATCTACATTCTGTACGAAGATGTCAAATCTTGCCCCTATGAAGACGTGCACGTCCTCTGGTCAATACTAGTGGAATCACATCCACCTTCTTTGCCATCCAAAAAATGAAGACTGTATGTGCAATGCAGAGTACAGAAGGGGCACGCGTGATGTACATAAAAGTAATTAATATTTAATGTCCAAAAACCATGCAGTATTTTCTTTTCTTTCTTCTCCTTTCTTTTTAACTTTTGCAGCACCAATAGAGAGTGGTTATCCTCCTTGCAGTTTTTGTGTTCAATAAAGCTCCCACTAAGTGCATATTTAAAAATCCTATCTTTTCTCTTTCTACTTTAGTAATTCTGCTTCTATTATAGTAGAATGAAATATCGCGGAGTATTCTGAGAAGTATGTCTATTAAGATGAACCAATCAAAATTTTTTCCACCTCGAGGTTTTTTATTGTTAAGATGTCTAGTTTAAGCAGTTGAGATGGTAGTTTGTTCCTTTTCTTTCCTAGCTGAAGTTGACATATGAAAGCTACTTCAGAATGGATATTACAACAAACAAATTCCTCTTCATTTGTCAAATCTAAAGAATTTTTGTTTGCTACTTGAAATTTTTTCCAAGACTACAATGATTTACACAGCATAACTCCTCACATTTTTAGCCTTGTCTGACTGGGGAGAAGGTACGTAATCCAACTACCAGTATGACTTAATCCAGAGTTGGTATAAC